>NC_086447.1:403790867-404094034 GCF_028390025.1 Pseudophryne corroboree
AATGTGGAGAAGATGATGTTCATCAAAATTAATTATAAATTCCTCCGGGAAGACCTTTACCAGCAATTGCCTCCAGAAAATACACAGGGACCTGTTATGGTGGATTCCAGTGGGGACAAATAAATACTCTGTGAGGAGGAGGATGTACACAGTGAAAGGGGTGAGGAATCAGAGGATGAGGATGAGGTCAACATCTTGCCTCTGTAGAGCCAGTTCGTGCAAGGAGAGATTGATTGCTTCTTGTTTGGTGGGGGCCCAAACAAACCAGTCATTTCAGCCACAGTCATGAGACAGACCCTGTTGCTGAAATGATTGGTTTGTTAAAGTGTGCATGTCCTGTTTATACAACATAAAAGTGGGTGGGTGGGTGGGCCCAAGGACAGTTCCATCTTGCATCTCTTTTTCTTCTTTGCATCATGTGTTGTTTGGGGACTAGTTTTTTTAAAGTGCCATCCTGTCTGACACTGCCGTACAACTCCAGGGGTACTGCCGTGTAAGTCCAGGAGTACTGCAATATAAGTCCAGTCCAGTGGTGCTGTCTTGTGCTGCATCAATCCAGTGGTGGTGTCTTGTGCTGCCATAAGTCCAGTGGTGGTGTCCTGTGCTGTATATTATTTACTCCAAATAAAAGGGTTATATACATTACTTATATTATTATCCAAATAATTTTTACAGGGTTTGCCCTGTGTTGTGAAGGGGTATGCTTGCCTGTGCTGCATATTATTATAATAGCTTCAAAAAAAAGGGTTATTATCACCAAAATAAATTTTAGAGGCTTTGCCGCGTGTGTGTTTGGTTTAAGGTTACGCTATCCTGTGCCACCAATATTGTGCGTGTATTACATCTGGGCAAATTTCAGCATGTCCCATGTTGTTTGTGCCGCACACTTGTGTCGCTTAGGTTAGTCAAACAACTACCTCATTGCACCTCTTTTTCTTCTTTGCATGATGTGCTGTTTGGGACCTAGTTTTTTGAGTGCCATCATGTCTGCAACTGCAGTGCCACTCCTAGATGGGCCAGGTATTTGGGCCGCACACTTGTGTCGCTTAGCTTAGTCATCCAGCTACCTCATTGCTCCTCTTTTTCTTCTTTGCCTCATGTGCTGTTTGGGGCCTATTTTTTAAATCTGCCATCCTGTCTACCACTGCAGTGCCACTCCTAGATGGGCCAGGTGTTTGTGCCGCACACTTGTGTCGCTTATCTTAGTCATACAGCCACCTCAGTGCAACTTTTAGGCCTTTACCAATATTGTGAGGTGTTCAGAATAGACTGAAAATGAGTGGAAATGAATGTTATTGAGTTTAATATTACCGTAAGATCAAAATGACCACCAAATCCTGTGATTTTTAGCTGTTTTTATGTTTTGTTTTTTTAAATCATCCAGATCCAAAATCAAAACCAAAACAAAAACATGAAAGGGTGATTTTGGCAAAACCAAACCAAAACACGAGCAGGGAATTACACCCAAAACCAAAACACGAAAAGTGCCCGCTGCACATTTCTAATATATATATATCAGTGTAGCGGTTGGCACTCCAGTAATCAGAATAAAAAAGGACAATCCTCGCCCTGATGTTATCAACGTTTATTACATAAAGGTCATGAAACATTGATAACATCAGGGCGAGGATTGTCCTTTTTTATTCTGATTTAATATTGCCATAGTGCCACCCGCTACACTGCTACTTACATACTGATTATGAGGATAGGCACCAGTGCAAGTTGCTAAGAGGGTAGGAGTGCCGGTATTATACGTCTATATATATATATATATATATATATATATATATATATTATTATATTATTATTATTATTATTAACCTTTATTTATATGGTGCCACAAGGGATCTGCAGCACCCATTACACAGTACATAATCAAATGAGCAAACAAGAAAACAGCACTTACAGTTCAAGACAATATAGGACAGGTATAGAAAACCCGGGGTTAGGTGCCCTCAAAGGGAGTATGGAGTATAAGATAGTGTAAGTAAGAAAAGGAAAGACACATGAGGAAAGAAGTCCCTGCTCTTGCGAGCTTACAATCTTAAAGATTCACTGTAAACAAGATACGAACACACAGGAAGATTCTGGGGGGTATCCAATTAGGGTGTGGTGTGGTATGCCGGCGGCCGGGCTCCCGGCAACCAGCATATCAGCGCCGAAAGCCCGACCGCCGGCATACCAACAGCGTGGCGAGCACAAATGAGCCCCTTGCGGGCTCGCTGCAATCGCCACCCTGTGGCACGGTGGCATGCTAGTATACTGTACGCCGGGATCCTGACAGTCGGCCACCTGAAGACCACCCTCCAATTACAGGTGAAACAACATCGGGTGCGAAAAACATCCATTTTCACACTTTTTTTTTCAATGTTTCACCAATATTTTTTTTACAGACTATCCAATTTGGATGCCTGTAAAAAAAATATATTATCCCCCGAAAACACACTGGTAGAAACAGACCTGTTTCCACGTGAAAAAAACAGGACTGTTTCCGGGGATTTGGTAAAATACCAGATAACCACGGCAACCTGCAGTGCCCCATGCCCACCACAGCAGCAGGCTGGGACTGCAGGGAGGGCGCCACAGTCCGGGAGACAGCACTCAGTGCTGTGACCCCCAGTGGGGTAGCCGGGGAGGTGGCGTGACCCGCATCACCCCTCTTCCCCGTGCCCCAGCAACGGTCACATGATGGGGGGAGCAATCATGTGATGGAGTGGGGGGTTGCCGGAGATGCAGTGCTGCACTGGGAGCTGCCAGGAGCCGTCACCCGGTCCAGTAACAGGTAACTCCCCGATAAGCTGCCCCCCATGGTGGTTTATTAGGGCCAATAGGATAGACCTGGGCCATATCATTACCCGTGTTAATGTACCGCAGGTAATTGGATATCCCCCTCTGACAGATAACTCTGGGGCTTGTCAGTATTACCAAAACAGCCAGTCATCAGATAGTCATCATTTGCTCAATGAATCTACAAACATGTCTGACATGACCCATCATTTTTCTCAGGCATGCAAACAGTTTTGGCACCACACAAGGGCCTATATTTGGTCAATATATAAATCTTGGCAACAGTAAAAGTATGTGTCAATTATATGTCAAGTCAGCCTTACAACCTCTGGAAAACGAGGAAATCAACCAAATACAAATGAATTATTATTATTTTAATTAGCAGTAAAGGGAGCCACAAAATGGAGGAATATGGAAACTTCTGCCTAATGCATTAAATGGGTTTGCATCTCACACACACATGTATATAATAGATAAAATACAGTGCAACATCACTTAATTAATGCTTTGGATTAATGCTTTGGCTGGGATTACCAGTGAACTGTGTCCTATTTTTAGAACCAGGGCCGTCTCCAAGATCTTGGTGCTGGTGTGATACCCGGGCAGCGCCAGGTCACTCAGTGATTTAAAGCATTGCATGCCAGGCCACCTCATCACAATCAGCAAGCAGTTTATTTAAAGTTCAGACAGGGTTATCACGACAATCACATTTCTTGTTCTCCTCTCTCCAGCACAATACTCATATGAGTTACAGCCAGGGGTTAAAGTGGGGGGGAACGAGGTGGAACTGAGTTCCACCACCTGTAATGGTAGGGGGAACTAGTTCCAACTCCTCCATTGCCCTGCACAGTAATTCCAACAGAAAAGCCCACCCCATCATCTGCGTCAATCAGTGATACAGGGGGCACTAGTGTTGCTGATGAGCTGCAGCCACCTACTCCTTTCTCAGGTCCTGGTGCCTCCATGGTCCTCCTCCAAGAGTTCCACCACCTCACCAGGACCACTTTAAGCCCTGGTTACAGCAGTTCAGCATTTCCTTTCATTCGCTTCAAGGGCAATAACAGCATAAACAATGATGGGACAGCATTACATTACATACCCGTGCAGTCTCTAGGAATCAGTAGTGCAGCAGCCACAAACTGAGATTCTTTTTGGTGCACTCATCCCCTATTCACAAGGGGCTCTCTACAGTCTCTCTACATGGGATCTCTCATGGGGGTATATTTACTAAGCTCCCGATTTTGACCGATTTGGTGTTTTTTGATCAAAGTGTCATCTCGGGAATTTACTAAACTAAAATCTCGGCAGTGATGAGGCCATTCATATTTTTTTGGTAGTCAAAGAAAAAAATATGAATGAATACACCATCAGTCAAACGCGGCTGTTTAGGTATACAACTCAGTAATTTACTAACAACTGTATTTCAGAAACACTGCCGGCAATAGCCAAACACTGCCGTGAAGAAATACAATTCGTAAAAAAAAGACCTTTTAAAACAGACCTGCTTTTTTTTACTGTGTTCTGATAGTCATGCACGGATCCATGAGATCCGTGCATGTTTATCAGTGGGAAGGGGTGGGAAACTGTTAAAAAAAATAAAAAAAATGCGTGGGGTCCCCCTTCCTCAGCAAAACCAGCCTCGGGCTCTTTGAGCCGGTCCTGTTTGTAAAAATATGGGGGGGGGGAATGACTGGGGTTCCCCCATATTTAAACAACCAGCACCGGGCTCTGTGTCCGGTCCTGGTGCAAGAAATACGGGTGACAAAAAATGTAGGGGTCCCCCGTATTTTTTGAACCAGCACCAGGCTCCAGAGAGATAATGCCACAGCCGGGGGACACTTTTATATCGGTCCCTGCGCCCTGGCATTAAATCACTAGTCACCCCTGGCGGGGGTACCCTGGAGGAGTGGGGACCCCTTAAATCAAGGGGTTCCCCCCTCCAGTCACCCAAGGGCTAGGGGTGAAGCCGGAGGCTGTCCCCCCCATCCAAAGGCTGTAAATGGGGGGCTGATAGCCATGTGTAAAAATAAGAATATTGTTTATTGTAGCAGTACTACAAGTCCCAGCAAGCCCCCCCCAGCAAGCTGGTACTTGGAGAACCACAAGTACCAGCATGCGGTGGAAAAACCGGCCCACTGGTACCTGTAGTACTACTACAAAAAATACCCAAATAAAAACAGAACTCACACACCTTGAAAGTAAATCTTTATTACATACATGCACACCTACATTCACACATACTTACCTATGTTCACACGAGGGTCGGTCCACTTCTCCATGTAGAATCCATGGGGTACTTGAAAATAAAATTATACTCACACAATCCAGTGTAGATCGGTCCTTTTCTGAGCTTGTAATCCACGTACTTGGCAAAAAAACAAACCGACAAACCTGAACCACGCACTGAAAGGGGCCCCATGTTTACACATGGGACCCCTTTCCCTGACTGCCGAGACCCCCGTGACTCCTGTCACAGAGGGTCCCTTCAGCCAATCAGGGAGTGCCACGTCGTGGCACTCTCCTGATTGGCTGTGCGCTCCTGAGCTGTCAGTCAGGCTGCGCACGGCAGAGATACAATGTAGCGCATAGGCGCTCCATTGTATCCAATGGTGGGAACTTTGCGGTCAGCGGTGAGGTTACTCGCGGTCAACCGCTGACCGCAAAGTTCCCACCATTGGATACAATGGAGCGCCTATGCGCTACATTGTATCTCTGCCGTGCGCAGCCTGACTGACAGCTCAGGAGCGCACAGCCAATCAGGAGAGTGCCACGACGTGGCACTCCCTGATTGGCTGAAGGGACCCTCTGTGACAGGAGTCACGGGGTGTCTCGGCAGTCGGGGAAAGGGGTCCCATGTGTAAACATGGGGCCCCTTTCAGTGCGTGGTTCGGTTTTGTCGGTTTGTTTTTTTTCCAAGTACAGGTTGAGTATCCCTTATCCAAAATGCTTGGGACCAGAGGTATTTTGGATATAGGATTTTTCCGTATTTTGGAATAATTGCATACCATAATGAGATATCATGGTGATGGGACCTAAATCTAAGCACAGAATGCATTTATGTTACATATACACCTTATACACACAGCCTGAAGGTCATTTTAGCCAATATTTTTTATAACTTTGTGCATTAAACAAAGTGTGTGTACATTCACACAATTAATTTATGTTTCATATACACCTTATACACACAGCCTGAAGGTCATTTAATACAATAGTTTTAATAACTTTGTGTATTAAACAAAGATTGTGTACATTGAGCCATCAAAAAACAAAGGTTTCACTATCTCACTCTCACTCAAAAAAGTCCGTATTTCGGAATATTCCGTATTTCGGAATATTTGGATATGGGATACTCAACCTGTACATGGATTACAAGCTCAGAAGAGGACCGATCAACACTGGATTGTGTGAGTATAATTTTATGTTCAGGTACCCCATGGATTCTACATGGAGAAGTGGACCGACCCTCGTGTGAACATAGGTAAGTATGTGTGAATGTAGGTGTGCATGTATGTAATAAAGTTTTACTTTCAAGGTGTGTGAGTTCTGTTTTTATTTGGGTATTTTTTGTAGTAGTACTACAGGTACCAGCAGACCCGTTTTTCCACCGCATGCTGGTACTTGTGGTTCTCCAAGTACCAGCTTGCGGGGGAGGCTTGCTGGGACTTGTAATACTGCTACAAAAAACAATATTCTTATTTTTACACATGGCTATCAGCCCCCCATCCACAGCCCTTGGATGGGGAGGACAGCCTCGGGCTTCACCCCTGGCCCTTGAGTGGCTGGAGGGGGGAACCCCTTGATTTAAGGGGTTCCCACTCCTCCAGGGTACCCCGGCCAGGGGTGACTAGTTAGTGATTTAATGCCAGGGCCGCAGGGACCGATATAAAAGTGTCCCCCAGCTGTGGCATTATCTCTCTGACTAGTGGAGCCCTGTGCTGGTTCAAAAAATACGAGGGATCCCTACGTTTTTTGTCCCCCGTATTTTTTGCACCAGGACCGGATGCAGAGCCCGGTGCTGGTTGTTTAAATATGGGGGAACCCAGTCATTTCCCCCCCCATATTTTTACAACCAGGACCGGTTCAAAGAGCCCGAGGCTGGTTTTGCTTAGGAGGGGGGACCCCACGCATTTTTTTTTTACATTTAACTCTTTAAACACTTATTTAAGGTACACAATGAAGCTCTGCACGGATTTCACAGATCCGGCCGAGATTCATTGTGTTAATGTCGGCAGTGTTTGACTAATCACTCACGTAAAACACTGCCTGACATTACGAATGACATCGACATCGGAAAAAACGAAAATGCAGAATACGACACCATAGTAAATGAGGCGTAAGAAAAACAAAAAGTTGCAAATTCATACATTCGATGTCATTCATGTTTGTACTTTAACCTCATTCTGAAAAATATGAATTTTAGTAAATATACCACATGAACTCATCACTGGGCGCCTTCCGCGACATGTGGTTTCCTACCACTCACCCATATAGTCCTCTCCCGAAGACTTACACCTCCCATCCTGCCTCTAGGGTACCCCTCAAGGTGGGGATCCTCCTTGGTTCCTGGTTCCTTCCACTGTACTCTGTATACTGTGGTTCTCACACTGAACTCCCCTTCTCTCACTGAAGCTGCTGGCTCTCCTGTTACACTGCAGATATGGGCTCTCACTCTCTTCATAGCAACACCCACATGCTTCTCTTCTCTCCATAATGCCAGGGACCATGGAACTCACTTTTGCCTGTCCATGGTCCCCAGACTGTGTTTCTCCTGGACACTAGCCTGTGCCTTCCATCTCTCACTCCAAGACAGCACTCAGTGAAAGATATAACCAACAAAACAAATGGTGGTGCAAGGTCAAAAAAGGGTTAATAGTGACACTCACACTTTTTCCAGATAATGAAAGAAGAATTTACCAGCACTCACTTTTGGAGATGAAAAAATTAATATGTATTCATAAAGAATCCAATGCATATAGACAGCTGCATCCAGACAGCTGTTTCAATCAGTGAGTGGTTTTCTTCAGGGGCTGAAGGTATATTCTTTTTTCATCACCTGGGAAAAGTGAGTGTCAATATATATATATATATATATATATATATTGTTCTAGTGGTAAATCAGTTGCGCCTTCAGTGTTCGTGAATAATACGTTGCAAATCCTTAAGTGATAGTTAAAATATGCGTACCAGACATACGTGGAACAGTCGCCTTATTTAGGGTGTCTTTGCATCTGGATGTTCCTTACTCGTACTGACTCTCTGTTCCCATCCGTCCAGATGTTGGTGTGGAGTTTGTACGTATATGCAAGACAGTGTATTAATATACTGCTCTTAGAAAGTGACTTGGTGCTACTTTTGTGCAAAATTTGCAATAAAGTGAATATGTGCAGAAGAAGTGCTGTAAGTGTTTGTTTAAAAATATATAAAAATGAATAAAAATGAATATATTACTGGCAGTGTGCTGATTCCCTTTTTTCCTTAGGTAATGTGCTTAAATACCATTTACTAAGGGTGCAACACCATATAGCTCAGTAATTCAGAGGAGATCTAGAGAGGAGGTATATTGATATGAGGCACTTACATCTAAAGTTGCAATAAATTAAACGATGCTGCAGTCATTCCGTCATCAGACTTAAATACCTTAAAAAAAGTCCCATGCGGGAAGGAAAAGCCTCTGATAGTGTAGTATTATTTAAAAAAACATTTTAATAATACATGAAGCGACAAAAAACATATAGATGGACTCGTACAATTTAGAAATACATATAAGCTTATCTGTTATTTCCTCAGATAGGAGCGGAGTGCCGGTAGGTGCCCAACACGTTTCGTCCCTTAGTTCATCTCTGGGACTTCCTCAGGGGTCAATGACCATTGAGGAAGCTTATATGTATTTCTAAATTGTACGAGTCCATCTATATGTTTTTTGTCGCTTCATGTATTATTAAAATGTTTTTTTAAATAATACTACACTATCAGAGGCTTTTCCTTCCCGCATGGGACTTTTTTTAAGGTATTTAAGTCTGATGACGGAATGACGGCAGCATCGTTTAATTTATTGCAACTTTAGATGTAAGTGCCTCATATCAATATACCTCCTCTCTAGATCTCCTCTGAATTACTGAGCTATATGGTGTTGCACCCTTAGTAAATGGTATTTAAGCACATTACCTAAGGAAAAAAGGGAATCAGCACACTGCCAGTAATATATTCATTTTTATTCATTTTTATATATTTTTAAACAAACACTTACAGCACTTCTTCTGCACATATTCACTTTATTGCAAATTTTGCACAAAAGTAGCACCAAGTCACTTTCTAAGAGCAGTATATTAATACACTGTCTTGCATATACGTACAAACTCCACACCAACATCTGGACGGATGGGAACGGAGAGTCAGTACGAGTAAGGAACATCCAGATGTAAAGACACCCTAAATAAGGCGACTGTTCCACGTATGTCTGGTACGCATATTTTAACTATCACTTAAGGATTTGCAACGTATTATTCACGAACACTGAAGGCGCAACTGATTTACCACTAGAACAATTTTGGAAACTAAGTTCCCCTGGGAATTGGACATTTTGAAATCTGGTTGCGACACCATTTGTCTTGGGAGTGTTTTTTAATTAATTTACTAATTTGCTAACCTTTGCACCAATTCACGTGTAATTTAAGATCTCCCATCTCAGGGATATCTGGTTATAGAATATTCAGGTTGTAGCGCTATCTGCACCTTTTTGTACACAATATATATATATATATATATATATATATATATATATATATAATATGGGAAGGGGCATCGTAGCATGGGCTTTCTCTGCAATCAATCTTGTCATGCCCCTTCCCCACGAAGCATGCGCCTTATGTCCCTATTGAAAAAAATGGGGGGGCGTCAGTACTTGCTCCTTAAATTCAGCACTTAGCCATCAGAACTGAAAGACAGTGAAAGAATAGCAATCTGTCCTCCTACTCTCACACCTGCATCTGTCAGCACAATACGTTTAGAAAGGCACCTCAGAAACAGTTCATATAGAGATTTTGCATCCTTCTACACTGAACCTTTCTAATATAACCTATTGTAGTAAGAGAGACAGGAGAGGATTCTGTCAGGATCAAGGACTGGAATGCAATAAGCTGCAGAGAGTCAAACTAGATGGACTAGTTCAGTATAAAAGTTGCCAATATTCCAAGTGACCACCAAAGGATGGAATAATACAGTGTAGAGCTTTATATCTGCAGTGCTCTGGGAAAGAGTGCACTCTCCAACTGGATGCTAAATAAAACTATTAATTTATTGTGATTATGTCAGTCGTTGGCCTGTCGTAAAGGTGGATTTAACAAGTTGAAGCTAATTCTTTTATGCAGCATGCCAATGCACAATAACTCCTCTGCAGCTTACAGTTTAAGGGGTATATTCAATAAGAATCAGGTCCATTCCGACATGCAGTTGTCCAAATGGACCCGACAACCCCTATTCAGAGAGTGGCCAAATCCGACTGCTGGATTTGTCCGTTCACGGTTTCCTGACCTGCCATTGCTGTCAGCGGGTGCACTGACAGCGGCATCGGGTGGAGCTGTCAGCGCCGCTGGGGGGCGGGAGCTGTCAGTGGTGCCAGGGGGGAGATTTCTGTGGTGCCGGGAGGAGATGTTTGCGTCAGTGGGGGGAGCAGCGGTGAGAACAGCGGAGGAGAAGGAGTGGACACGGGGAGAAGAGGAGGAGACGGGGGGAGCAGTAGCTGCAGCAGCGTAACTGGAAGCTCACCGCAGCATCCTCCCGGCTCCAGCAAGCGGGACCTCGCTTGCTGGAGCTGGGTGGACACTGCCGTTGGGTAACTGCTCTCCCTGCTGCTCCCCCCATCTCCTGCTCTCAGCTCACTCATCTCAAGCCGACTTTTTTAAAATCGGATTGAGATTGTCGGGTTTGGCCCCGCTTCCGACAACGCACGCTGATCGGCGGCTGAAGCCACTGATCTGCGTGCATTCTGACAGCATTCCAACAAGTCGGGCTTCCTGTAATGAATAGGTCGGAATCCCTTTCGACCTAAATCTGTCGGAAGCTGCCATCTTTCCGACAAGACGGCAGCTTCCGACAGTTATTGAATATACCCCTAAGCAGCAATAGTGTTTAAAAGCAACACTGCAGCTACACTCCACAAAGACATTATACAACTTGTTAAGAGGGATTCCATCCCTACATGTACCAACAATGCTGGAATATAGCCAAAATATTTGTTATTCAGAGATTTATACTGCAGTATAAGAAGTGGTTAAGCAGTTTTGGATGTAGAAATTAATATACTAAAGTGTGCGATGCATTCAAATATGAAATGATAATTATAAGGATGTAGATTTAGATATATAATATAGCTTGGCAAAATAACAGTTATTAGTATAGGTTTGTGGTTTAGTTGCTCTATTAGTCAGTGGTTGATTAATATTAGAGATGAGCGGGTTCGGTTCCTCGGAATCCGAACCCGCCCGAACTTCATGTTTTTTTTCACGGGTCCGAGCGACTCGGATCTTCCCGCCTTGCTCGGTTAACCCGAGCGCGCCCGAACGTCATCATGACGCTGTCGGATTCTCGCGAGACTCGGATTCTATATAAGGAGCCGCGCGTCGCCGCCATTTTCACACGTGCATTGAGATTGATAGGGAGAGGACGTGGCTGGCGTCCTCTCCATTTAGATTAGAAGAGAGAGAGTGAGATTGATTTGAGACAGAGACACTTGATTTACTGGAGCTTAGGAGTACTGTAGAGAGTGCAGAGTTTAGTAGTGACTGACCACAGTGACCACCAGACAGTGCAGTTTTATTTAATATAATCCGTTCTCTGCCTGAAAAAAACGATACACAGTGACTCAGTCACATACCATATCTGTGTGCACTGCTCAGCCCAGTGTGCTGCATCATCTATGTATATATCTGACTGTGCTCACACAGCTTATAATTGTGGGGGAGACTGGGGAGCAGTGCCAGTTATAGGTTATAGCAGGAGCCAGGAGTACATATTATTAAAATTAAACAGTGCACACTTTTGCTGCAGGAGTGCCACTGCCAGTGTGACTGACCAGTGACCTGACCACACTGACCACCAGTATAGTTAGTAGTATACTATATTGTGATTGCCTGAAAAAGTTAAACACTCGTCGTGTGACTTGTGTGGTGTTTTTTTTTTTATTCTATAAAATACTCATTCTGCTGACAGACAGTGTCCAGCAGGTCCGTCATTATATAATATATACCTGTCCGGCTGCAGTAGTGATATATATATATTTTTTATATCATTATTTATCATCCAGTTGCAGCAGACACAGTACGGTAGTTCACGGCTGTAGCTACCTCTGTGTCGGCACTCGGCAGTCCATCCATAATTGTATACCACCTACCCATGGTTTTTTTTTCTTTCTTCTTTATACATACATACTACATCTCTTTATCAACCAGTCTATATTAGCAGCAGACACAGTACAGTAGTCCACGGCTGTAGCTACCTCTGTGTCGGCACTCGGCAGTCCATCCATAATTGTATACCACCTACCCGTGGTTTTTTTTTCTTTCTTCTTTATACATACATACTACATCTCTTTATCAACCAGTCTATATTAGCAGCAGACACAGTACAGTACGGTAGTCCACGGCTGTAGCTACCTCTGTGTCGGCACTCGGCAGTCCGTCCATAATTGTATACCACCTACCCGTGGTTTTTTTTTCTTTCTTCTTTATACATACATACTACATATCTTTATCAACCAGTCTATATTAGCAGCAGACACAGTACAGTAGTCCACGGCTGTAGCTACCTCTGTGTCGGCACTCGGCAGTCCATCCATAATTGTATACCACCTACCCGTGGTTTTTTTTTCTTTCTTCTTTATACATACATACTACATCTCTTTATCAACCAGTCTATATTAGCAGCAGACACAGTACAGTACGGTAGTCCACGGCTGTAGCTACCTCTGTGTCGGCACTCGGCAGTCCGTCCATAATTGTATACCACCTACCCGTGGTTTTTTTTTCTTTCTTCTTTATACATACATACTACATCTCTTTATCAACCATTCTATATTAGCAGCAGACACAGTACAGTAGTCCACGGCTGTAGCTACCTCTGTGTCGGCACTCGGCAGTCCATCCATAATTGTATACCACCTACCCGTGGTTTTTTTTTCTTTCTTCTTTATACATACATACTACATCTCTTTATCAACCAGTCTATATTAGCAGCAGACACAGTACAGGACGGTAGTCCACGGCTGTAGCTACCTCTGTGTCGGCACTCGGCAGTCCGTCCATAATTGTATTCCACCTACCCGTGTTTTTTTTTTCTTTCTTCTTTATACATACTACATCTCATTATCATCCAGTCTATATTAGCAGCAGACACAGTACAGTACGGTAGTCCACGGCTGTAGCTACCTCTGTGTCGGCACTCGGCAGTCCGTCCATAATTGTATACCACCTACCCGTGGTTTTTTTTTTCTTTCTTCTTTATACATACTACATCTCATTATCAACCAGTCTATATTAGCAGCAGACACAGTACGGTAGTCCACGGCTGTAGCTACCTCTGTGTCGGCACTCGGCAGTCCGTCCATAATTGTATACCACCTACCCGTGGTTTTTTTTTTCTTTCTTTTTTATACATACTACATCTCATTATCAAACAGTCTATATTAGCAGCAGACACAGTACGGTAGTCCACGGCTGTAGCTACCTCTGTGTCGGCACTCGGCAGTCCATCCATAATTGTATACCACCTACCCGTGGTTTTTTTTCTTTCTTCTTTATACATACATACTACATCTCATTATCATCCAGTCTATATTAGCAGCAGACACAGTACAGTACAATAGTCCACGGCTGTAGCTACCTCTGTGTCGGCACTCGGCAGTCCATCCATAATTGTATACTAGTATCCATCCATCTCCATTGTTTACCTGAGGTGCCTTTTAGTTGTGCCTATTAAAATATGGAGAACAAAAATGTTGAGGTTCCAAAATTAGGGAAAGATCAAGATCCACTTCCACCTCGTGCTGAAGCTGCTGCCACTAGTCATGGCCGAGACGATGAAATGCCAGCAACGTCGTCTGCCAAGGCCGATGCCCAATGTCATAGTACAGAGCATGTCAAATCCAAAACACCAAATATCAGTAAAAAAAGGACTCCAAAACCTAAAATAAAATTGTCGGAGGAGAAGCGTAAACTTGCCAATATGCCATTTACCACACGGAGTGGCAAGGAACGGCTGAGGCCCTGGCCTATGTTCATGGCTAGTGGTTCAGCTTCACATGAGGATGGAAGCACTCAGCCTCTTGCTAGAAAACTGAAAAGACTCAAGCTGGCAAAAGCACCGCAAAGAACTGTGCGTTCTTCGAAATCCCAAATCCACAAGGAGAGTCCAATTGTGTCGGTTGCGATGCCTGACCTTCCCAACACTGGACGTGAAGAGCATGCGCCTTCCACCATTTGCACGCCCCCTGCAAGTGCTGGAAGGAGCACCCGCAGTCCAGTTCCTGATAGTCAGATTGAAGATGTCAGTGTTGAAGTACACCAGGATGAGGAGGATATGGGTGTTGCTGGCGCTGGGGAGGAAATTGACCAGGAGGATTCTGATGGTGAGGTGGTTTGTTTAAGTCAGGCACCCGGGGAGACACCTGTTGTCCATGGGAGGAATATGGCCGTTGACATGCCTGGTGAAAATACCAAAAAAATCAGCTCTTCGGTGTGGAAGTATTTCACCAGAAATGCGGACAACATTTGTCAAGCCGTGTGTTCCCTTTGTCAAGCTGTAATAAGTAGGGGTAAGGACGTTAACCACCTCGGAACATCCTCCCTTATACGTCACCTGCAGCGCATTCATAATAAGTCAGTGACAAGTTCAAAAACTTTGGGCGACAGCGGAAGCAGTCCACTGACCAGTAAATCCCTTCCTCTTGTAACCAAGCTCACGCAAACCACCCCACCAACTCCCTCAGTGTCAATTTCCTCCTTCCCCAGGAATGCCAATAGTCCTGCAGGCCATGTCACTGGCAATTCTGACGAGTCCTCTCCTGCCTGGGATTCCTCCGATGCATCCTTGCGTGTAACGCCTACTGCTGCTGGCGCTGCTGTTGTTGCTGCTGGGAGTCGATGGTCATCCCAGAGGGGAAGTCGTAAGCCCACTTGTACTACTTCCAGTAAGCAATTGACTGTCCAACAGTCCTTTGCGAGGAAGATGAAATATCACAGCAGTCATCCTGCTGCAAAGCGGATAACTGAGGCCTTGACAACTATGTTGGTGTTAGACGTGCGTCCGGTATCCGCCGTTAGTTCACAGGGAACTAGACAATTTATTGAGGCAGTGTGCCCCCGTTACCAAATACCATCTAGGTTCCACTTCTGTAGGCAGGCGATACCGAGAATGTACACGGACGTCAGAAAAAGACTTACCAGTGTCCTAAAAAATGCAGTTGTACCCAATGTCCACTTAACCACGGACATGTGGACAAGTGGAGCAGGGCAGGGTCAGGACTATATGACTGTGACAGCCCACTGGGTAGATGTATGGACTCCCGCCGCAAGAACAGCAGCGGCGGCACCAGAAGCAGCATCTCGCAAACGCCAACTCTTTCCTAGGCAGGCTACGCTTTGTATCACCGCTTTCCAGAATACGCACACAGCTAAAAACCTCTTACGGCAACTGAGGAAGATCATCGCAGAATGGCTTACCCCAATTGGACTCTCCTGTGGATTTGTGGCATCGGACAACGCCAGCAATATTGTGTGTGCATTAAATATGGGCAAATTCCAGCACGTCCCATGTTTTGCACATACCTTGAATTTGGTGGTGCAGAATTTTTTAAAAAACGACAGGGGCGTGCAAGAGATGCTGTCGGTGGCCAGAAGAATTGCGGGACACTTTCGGCGTACAGGCACCACGTACAGAAGACTGGAGCACCACCAAAAACTACTGAACCTGCCCTGCCATCATCTGAAGCAAGAAGTGGTAACGAGGTGGAATTCAACCCTCTATATGCTTCAGAGGTTGGAGGAGCAGCAAAAGGCCATTCAAGCCTATACAATTGAGCACGATATAGGAGGTGGAATGCACCTGTCTCAAGTGCAGTGGAGAATGATTTCAACGTTGTGCAAGGTTCTGATGCCCTTTGAACTTGCCACACGTGAAGTCAGTTCAGACACTGCCAGCCTGAGTCAGGTCATTCCCCTCATCAGGCTTTTGCAGAAGAAGCTGGAGACATTGAAGGAGGAGCTAACACGGAGCGATTCCGCTAGGCATGTGGGACTTGTGGATGGAGCCCTTAATTCGCTTAACAAGGATTCACGGGTGGTCAATCTGTTGAAATCAGAGCACTACATTTTGGCCACCGTGCTCGATCCTAGATTTAAAACCTACCTTGGATCTCTCTTTCCGGCAGACACAAGTCTGCTGGGGTTGAAAGACCTGCTGGTGAGAAAATTGTCAAGTCAAGCGGAACGCGACCTGTCAACATCTCCTCCTTCACATTCTCCCGCAACTGGGGGTGCGAGGAAAAGGCTCAGAATTCCGAGCCCACCCGCTGGCGGTGATGCAGGGCAGTCTGGAGCGACTGCTGATGCTGACATCTGGTCCGGACTGAAGGACCTGACAACGATTACGGACATGTCGTCTACTGTCACTGCATATGATTCTCTCAACATTGAAAGAATGGTGGAGGATTATATGAGTGACCGCATCCAAGTAGGCACGTCACACAGTCCGTACTTATACTGGCAGGAAAAAGAGGCAATTTGGAGGCCCTTGCACAAACTGGCTTTATTCTACCTAAGTTGCCCTCCCACAAGTGTGTACTCCGAAAGAGTGTTTAGTGCCGCCGCTCACCTTGTCAGCAATCGGCGTACGAGGTTACATCCAGAAAATGTGGAGAAGATGATGTTCATTAAAATGAATTATAATCAATTCCTCCGCGGAGACATTGACCAGCAGCAATTGCCTCCACAAAGTACACAGGGAGCTGAGATGGTGGATTCCAGTGGGGACGAATTGATAATCTGTGAGGAGGGGGATGTACACGGTGATATATCGGAGGATGATGATGAGGTGGACATCTTGCCTCTGTAGAGCCAGTTTGTGCAAGGAGAGATTAATTGCTTCTTTTTTGGGGGGGGGTCCAAACCAACCCGTCATATCAGTCACAGTCGTGTGGCAGACCCTGTCACTGAAATGATGGGTTGGTTAAAGTGTGCATGTCCTGTTTATACAACATAAGGGTGGGTGGGAGGGCCCAAGGACAATTCCATCTTGCACCTCTTTTTTCTTTTATTTTTCTTTGCGTCATGTGCTGTTTGGGGAGGGTTTTTTGGAAGGGCCATCCTGCGTGACACTGCAGTGCCACTCCTAGATGGGCCCGGTGTTTGTGTCGGCCACTAGGGTCGCTTATCTTACTCACACAGTCAGCTACCTCATTGCGCCTCTTTTTTTCTTTGCGTCATGTGCTGTTTGGGGAGGGTTTTTTGGAAGGGCCATCCTGCGTGACACTGCAGTGCCACTCCTAGATGGGCCCGGTGTTTGTGTCGGCCACTAGGGTCGCTTATCTTACTCACACAGTCAGCTACCTCATTGCGCCTCTTTTTTTCTTTGCGTCATGTGCTGTTTGGGGAGGGTTTTTTGGAAGGGCCATCCTGCGTGACACTGCAGTGCCACTCCTAGATGGGCCCGGTGTTTGTGTCGGCCACTAGGGTCGCTTATCTTACTCACACAGTCAGCTACCTCATTGCGCCTCTTTTTTTCTTTGCGTCATGTGCTGTTTGGGGAGGGTTTTTTGGAAGGGACATCCTGCGTGACACTGCAGTGCCACTCCTAGATGGGCCCGGTGTTTGTGTCGGCCACTAGGGTCGCTTATCTTACTCACACAGTCAGCTACCTCATTGCGCCTCTTTTTTTCTTTGCGTCATGTGCTGTTTGGGGAGGGTTTTTTGGAAGGGACATCCTGCGTGACACTGCAGTGCCACTCCTAGATGGGCCCGGTGTTTGTGTCGGCCACTAGGGTCGCTTATCTTACTCACACAGCGACCTCGGTGCAAATTTTAGGACTAAAAATAATATTGTGAGGTGTGAGGTATTCAGAATAGACTGAAAATGAGTGTAAATTATGGTTTTTGAGGTTAATAATACTTTGGGATCAAAATGACCCCCAAATTCTATGATTTAAGCTGTTTTTTAGGGTTTTTTGAAAAAAACACCCGAATCCAAAACACACCCGAATCCGACAAAAAAAATTCGGTGAGGTTTTGCCAAAACGCGGTCGAACCCAAAACACGGCCGCGGAACCGAACCCAAAACCAAAACACAAAACCCGAAAAATTTCCGGCGCTCATCTCTAATTAATATACAGATGTAATAATAATAATAATTTTATTTATATAGCGCTCTTTCTCCAATAGGACTCAAGGTGCTTAACAGATACATAGCATAATATAGTACAGAAAATAATGAAGTACATTTTCATAAAATACAGAAGCATAAAGATACTAAAAGGGACACTATGGAAATGCTTGAGTAAACAGGAAAGTATTGAGTCTACTTTTGAAGGATTCTATAGTTGGGGCCTCTCGCACTGTGCGGTGAATTGAGTTCCATAGAGTCGGAGCCGCATGACTAAAAGCTCGACCCCCAGATGAATTACGGTAGATTCTAGGTACTGCTAAAAGTCCTTCATCTACAGATCGCAGTAATCGAGTGGGGCATTGTGGGGTCAGAAGCTGTTTCAGGTACCTTGGGCCCTGGTCATGTAATGCTTTGAAACTCAGTAAGCCAATCTTGAAGATGATTCGCCATCTTACAGGCAGCCAGTGAAGGGAGTAGAGGATGGGTGTTACATGGCTAGAACGGGGCTGGTTGGTTAACAGCCTGGCAGCTGTGTTTTGCACCAGCTGTAAGCGTTGCAATTCTTTTGCTGGGAGACCAAGGTAGAGGGCATTATAGTAGTCTAATCAAGATGATACAAATGCATATGTGACTTTTGGCATATCATCTGAGGGAATTAAGTACTTGATTCTGGCTATGTTCCTCAGGTGAAAGAATGACAATTTGATTGTGGCTGATATCTGATGTTTAAGTTTCAAGCCACCATCCAGGACAATGCCAAGATTCCGCACACGATCACTGGTCTGTAATTCTGAATCCCCGAGTGTAATTCCAGTTGGTTGGCTATGCTGCAGTCCTGTCCTTTGATGTTGCGGTCATATCATAAGGACCTCTGTTTTATCCGGGTTCAGATGCAGCCAACTGGTGTTCATCCACTCCTGTAGCTCAGCTAGACAGCCATTTAGGGTTGCTATTGGGTTATCAGTGCCCGGAGCAAAGGACAAGTATATATGTGTATCATCTGCATAGCAGTGGTAGACCAGGCAGATCTACACTACTGTGTTGCTCAGTTAGTTGCGTCAGAATACACTCATTTATACTCATTACCGCTGTGTATTTGCATTTGGCATAAAGAATCGCTTATGCAGATTTACTCTGATTTATGTGAAACTTGTGTGCACCCTTCCATTGACTGTCTTACAAAGAAAAAAAACATAATATGTACTGTAAGTGAATGTCACGGGAACACATAAAAAAATGTCACTTCAGGACTCGAACCTTGGACCCCCAGCATGGGAAGTGGGAGCCTTCATCGCTAGCTAACGACGCCTCATGAGAGATTCACAATTTCATGTGTAAAAGTACTGCAAAGAGCGACCCCTCCCCATTGGTGTTGGTTTATGCCTTAGGGGACTTGGACACTCATACTTCCATTTCAAAAGCATGGTATTTTTCACCACCTCTTGCTATCCCATCGCCCTTCCCCCCTGGGAGCCTGCACAGGTCATGCAGTAGACAGGGAGGGAGTTCAGGTCATGTGCAATACACAAACGCTGAAGATCTACTGTACAGTACTGTGTTGCTCAGTTAGTTGCGTCAGAATACACTCATTTATACTCATTACCGCTGTGTATTTGCATTTAGCGTAAAGAATCGCTCCTGCAGATTTACTCTGATTTATGTGAAACTTGTGTGCACTCTTCCATTGACTGTTTTACAAAGAAAAAAAATAATATGTACTGTAAGTGAATGTCACGGGAACACATTAAAAAAAATGGCACTTCAGGACTTGAACCCTGGACCCCCAGCGTGGGAGGCGGGAGCCTTCATCGCTAGCCCATGACGCCTCATGAGAGATTCACAATTTCATGTGTAAAAGTACTGCAAAGAGCGACCCTTCCATATTGGTGTTGGTTTATGCCTTAGGGGACTCGGATGCTCATGCTTGCATTTCAAAAGCACAGTATTTTCCACCGCCTCCCGCTAGCCCATCACCCTTCCCCCTTGGGAGCCTGCACAGGTCATGCAGTAGACAGGGAGGGACTCCTTAGGGGACTCGGATGCTCATACTTGCATTTCAAAAGCATGGTATTTTCCACCATCCCCATTATGCCTTAGGGAACTCAGACGCTTATGTACATGTATTTCAAAAGCATGGTGTTTATGCATTATACATTCTTCCTTTTCCACAATTAGTTGCATCTCCATACACAATACACAAGTGTTTTAACATGTTTGTTTGTGCCTGTATAAACTACAGTATTTACAGTATATTGACAACTCTCACCATCTGACCATTGGTCACCATCTATTAACATTACAGTAGTCACTGACCAATTGCCAGAGCTGTAGATAAGTCCGCCGCTATACCATTGAAAGTACTGGATTAGTGGAGCATTAGCCACCCAGTGGTGGAGATGTGTAATGCATGCTGAGTATTTAGTGTATCAACGCGCCTGCCCGTGATTAAACGCAGCAAGCTAAGCTATCGCCTTAGCGTGACTAAACGTCCGTCTAGGCGGAGAAACAGTCAAGATAACGGAGGCTACATCTGTGTAAGAAAAGTGAAAGTAGAAAGATAAGGTAAAGGTGTGTTTTTACTTACTTGCATACTCTTCAAAACAATCCTGTGTAAAAAGAAGCATAGAACATCTCCATTGAAGTGTTCCTATAAAATAAAGAAACACAATTTTGCAACCAATTATTATTATTATTATTATTATTATTATAAGAAGTTTTAACATGTTGGGTATGTGTGACCGGCAGTCAGACGACTGCTGGTCGCAATACTGACATCTGGAACCCGGCAGTTAGATGGCAGGTGGGAGAGTACGAGCGCATTTAAGACCCTTGCTGGCTCGCTGCACTCGCCACCCAGCAGGCATGGTGGCTTGCTGCACTCGGCTCAGGTTCTATTCCCACTCCTGTTGGGTGGCATGCTGACTAGTGGGATTGTCAGATGCTGGGATCCTGACGTTAGTATTGTGACCGGCGTTCTCCTGACCGCCAGTCACATAAATGTATCCCATTTTAACTTAGTAACATAGTAACATAGTAACTAACTTAATGTACATTTGTATTTTCTGACTTGTTTAGTCTGGAAAGAATCAGGACTTACCCAAGCAAGCCCTAAAAGCTGTATCAAATAATTTAGCTTGGGTGGAGGCACTAATTAGATGGGATAGTAAAGGTGGGCTACATGGATACAAACCCTAGTCCTTAAGAACCGTAATTTATATCTATGTAAATGTATATTTAGATAAATTGAACACCAAGTTAATTTCTTTCTCCTGCCCCTGTTGCCTTATGCGGTGACACTGGCAGTCTCTTCTTGTGAAATTTCTGTCCTTCCACCTCCTGCGCGGGTTCTTACACCTAAAGGGTTTTTTATGTCCTGAATTTATAGCTCCTTATGGACCAGTTGTTTCTTCACCTGATGAGGTTTGTACATCACTAGATATTTGATAATCTTTTTATCTCCATGTATTCTGGTTCTAAAATCATCCCCTTTCATTATATACACTTTCCTTAGTATCTGATAACCCTCCATATACACTCATTTCTGAATAATCTTTATTCACTGTGTTAATATTTTTTTTTCAAAGGCTACTAGGTCCCTTTTGTGCAAACTAATTTGTTAGTTCAGTTTTCCATCCAATTACACGACTGACCTTGAGTCATTGGACACTTATATTCTTTCTCATATTCCTTTTCTGCCTTATTAGAGTTAGCTCCCATGCTGATTCCTCCACAACAAACATCATCAAATCTATGGAGCATTTGTTTAAGATGGCAATCCATCTCTGAACAAATAGTTTATTATAATGTCCTTTTGTTGGTTTGATTCAAATGCTAAAACCTCTAGGTATTTTTTTCTCTCTAATATACTCAGACAAGGTAATTCCATGTAAGAGAAAGTCAATTTCTTTTTTCTTATGTCTCAACACAGTGATAGATACTTAATCATTCATCATTCATAATTGCGCCTCCTGCATCCATCATTTTGTCCTTAAACAAAGCCGCCTCTGTCTCACTTTCTTAGAATGAAAAAGTCTCCCCAATTGGTACATTGGTCCATGTAAAACCACTTACTTCATCCATTTTAAATAATAGTCCACTAATATAAAATTACTGATCTCTGTTAAAACAATCACTGTTCATGTAGATAAGCATTCCACTTGTGCACCTTCCACAATTCACATGAACCAGTGAGACTAAACAGAAATGCACATTTCTCCAAAGTAGTAAGCAGGGTATAAAAAGACATATCTAGGTATAGAATATATACTCCAAACTTCTTGAGTGTATTGTCTACAACCGCCTTACTTCCTTTCTTTCCTCCCACTCACTGCTTGACCCATTCCAGTCTGGCTTCCATCCTCTCCACTCCACTGAAACTTCCCTTACAAAAGTATGCAATGACCTCAATGCTGCTAAATCTAAGGGACACTACTCATTAGAACATTAGTTCTTTTGGTTTCCAATATCATCTCTATGCTCATTACACTAAAATCTATCTTCTCAGACTTCTCCTCTGCTCACTCGTATCTCCAACTGTCTCTCTGCTATCTGTTTGGATGTGCCAGTGCTTTCTTAAACTTAACATGTCTAAGACCAAGCTGAACATCTTCCCTACCATCCGCATAACCTCACCTCCTACAAAGTCATTATCTATTGATGGCACTACTATCTCCTCTAGCCCCCAAGTGCGCTGTCTTGGAATAATCCTCGACTCCTCCCTCTCCTTCAAACCACACATTCAACACCTTTTGTAAACCTGCCATTTTCATCTAAAATATATTTCCAGGATCAGACCCTTTCTGACTCAGGATGCTACTAAGACTCTTACCACTCACTGGTCATCTCCAGACTGGACTACTGTAATCTTCTTCTAACTGGCATTCCTGAAAAATACCTCTCTCTACTCCAGTCTATCCTCAATGCTTCTGCCCAGGTCATTTTCCTCACCAAATGCACTACGTCCACCTCTCCTCTCTTACAAGACCTTCACTGGCTCCCCTTCTCTTTCAGAATCCATTTCAAGCTTCTCACACTTACTTACAAAGCCCTCACCTACTCCTCTCACATATACATCTCTGACCTTATCTCCCTTTACAATCCTACCCATCCTTTTCGCTCTGCTAATGCACGCCCACTCTCCTGCCTACTGATTACTTCCTTCCACTCCTACCTCCAAGATTTTTCATGTGCTGCTACATTTCTCTGGAATTCCCTACCTCTCCCCCTCAGACTCTCCACCTCTCTACAAAACTTCAAATGGGCTCTCAAGACCCACTTGTTCACCAAACCCACCCAAATCTCATCCTAACCCTCTGTTCCACGCTCTCTATGTACCCCATCTGTATCACCCCTGTCTGTCTACCCCTCACTTTAGAATGTAAGCTCTCACAAGTAGGGCCCTCTACCCTCATGTGCTTATTCTTTATCTTACTTTAATAATTTTCAACTGCACCAATTCAGCAGTCTTTTGCTACCTGATACTTATTTCAGTGTCATCTGCTGAAGTAGCTATGTTTATTTACCCTGTACTTGTCCTATATTGTCGACAACTGTAAGTTGTTTTCCTGTTTTTGATTATTTGCTTATGCACTCTGTAATTGGGCACTGTGGAACACTTGTGGTGCCATATAAATAATGGATAATATATATATATATATATATATATATATACACACATATATAGACACACACATGCATATACGGAAAGCCTCCCATGACAATCCTGTGTTCACGCCTGTACAGTAGGTTGTAAACTCTACTGATGTGAATTACTAAAAATCTGAAAATTCTCTGTAAAGTGCTGTGAAATGTGTGTGTACTTTATAATTATTACTAAATAAATAAGTAAATGATACTGTGTTGCATTTAAAAAAAGTTGTTGGTTTTTTTGCTGGATATCCGCATATGAAAACATCTGATTAATTACTTTAGGCAATATAAGCTTTCCTTTTTAGTACCTGTTTTCATAAATGTACTCATCAGTATGTTGAATAATTTTTATTCATTTACTACAGCTCTCTGGCTCTGCAATGGGGTCCTCTGTCGCCCCATCATATGCAAATTTCTATATGTATTCTGCTGAACAAAATATATTTTTCTGTGATCCCTGTGTATCTGACAATATTATAATCTTTGCCAGATACTGGGATGACATTTTTCTTATTTGGATGGGTTCTAAATCAGTTTGAAAGCTTTATTGAGAAGCATAAAAACACTAATAGTCCCATTAAATTGACCTATACCATCAATCCAGTGAAGGTGAATTTCCTGGACGTATGTTATTTTTGATAGAGTACTGCTTTATTCAGTAAACTGACTGATAGGAACAGGAACATTCTGGTAGTTTCCATCCCAAACCACTAAAGGCTTCTATATTCCCAATTTATTTGGGATATCACAATTTGTAGTAATAGGAATCAAGATGAGATACACATTGATAGGATGATTACCAACTTTTTAGCAAGAGGCTATACAATGTGTAATCTTATACAAGCTAAAGAATGTGCTTTAACCATTCCCTGTAATATGTTATTGTTAAATCGGTTACAGAAGCTAATAATAATTATATTCCTTGTTTTAATCACTTTAATAGAGCAAGTGGAACAATCAAATAGGTTAAAAGTACTAAAACCTGGATTGTTAGTGTGCCTTGAGGGCCGAGGTTGTGAATGCCTAATTTAAAGTACAGATGCAGGTAAAATCAAATTAAAGTGCAAAAAATATCTTATATTGGCTAACCGAATAGATATTAGATGCAAGTTTATTGTAATTTCTAAATCTTTTTAAAATTTTATGCTAGGTACACTAAGAATATGCAACCAAAATATACACAATTAGTTAATAAAATGTATCAAATTAGTATATTGTTTCCTATCTAATCAATGCATAACTTGATAACACAAAGGCAATTCCAAAAATAAGTTTTCTATGGAATAATAGAAGTTATACTCCATCTCAAAAGTTAATTTGACTGGTTTCATGAGGTTTGGTGGCTCACTGATACTTTGCATGCTCTGTCCCATTTTGCTAGCTTCTGCACACTCTTGCTGGCAGTGTTTTCACAGTGAACTACAGCTTGGCAGGAACTACCAGATTGCCACAGACAATGCTCGATGCAGTGTTTATTCCATTCCAACATTCTATCAGTGTCAGTAAGTCTGGACAACAGAGCAGTGATTGGCATAAGTAGAATTCTTTGGTAAAGCACCCAGTGGCAGGGGCAAGGTGGCACTTCATTGTATCTGCAACTCCTTCTTTTGCTGCATTGCATGCTCAGACTGTTTTCCACATGATAATATTCATGGCTCAGATTGATGATTTAGCCACTACTAATAAACAAGCAGGTGCTGATCACAAGGAATGGAATTGCTCACTGTAGACAGCACACACCCACTAGTAGAACTTTACTCCAAGGTGCACCACCAACCACTTATTAAATGTGTACTATCCTTTATTATGAACTTGTTGTTATATATACATATCAATCAGTATTTTTCTCCATCCTGTTGTAGAGTCAACATCTTGCATTTAGAATTGCACAGGAGCCAGTTCCTTAGGGATGCAGTTAATATCCCAGCAGGCAGGATCCCAGTGTCAGAATACCGACGCCGGGATCCTGAAGCCAATAATGCTGACAGCTGCGCCAGGGCTATTCCCACTCGTGAGTGTCCATGTAAGCCTGGGATTTAAGCTACATTATTTATTTACATCTGATCTGCACTTTTGCAGTAGCTCCTTATTACTGTATTTTATAACAATGTCATCACTGCATCAATAATAGTACATTTATGAAGCAATTTTCTTGAATATAAGATTATTCTATTTTCTATTTACTATTTGAACATTCCACTTGGTACAGGTTTTTTTTGTAAATATGTAAGATGCCAGTAACTTTATGAATGCTGGACCCTATGTTATTAAAAATTTGAGGTGGTGTATCATTTATATTTTATAAGACATGTATCTACTTTATGTAGATTGAGCAATTTATAGTTATATAAATAGAGCCATAAACTCTTGGCCACATAGTGTATAATTTGTGCAGCTTGTCTCTAAATGTATAAAGCTAAAGTAAGTTTATTATGGAGTAGGGCATGGCCTAGACAATCCTCCTCAATGGAGCTCAATTGCAACAATATATATTATATAAAACTAGGACTGAAAAAAAAAGCCAAACTTGGACTGAAACATTGATGATTCTATTCTGCTTGAATGATTAATAAAAGAACAGTATTTTTCAAGTGTGGAGAGTGCACCCATTTTTCTGTATTTTTACATTTGGACCCTGCTTTGGATCTATTTGAGTTGCTGCTCCAGTACCATTCTATGGATGTACTGGTGAAGAAACTGAATGTTGCTGCTGCAAGTTACTGTATATGCATTGTCAGCCACCAATATAAAATGAGTGGTACTGTTGTAATGCAAAGAGGCCATGGAAGGTGTATACATGAAGATGAACTAGCCATTGTACTATAGAAATATTGAGACAGTTAGCTGATGGGATTCATGTTCAACTGATAACTGAGCCTGCTTCAAGTTCTGGCTCTATAGGAAGCTTTTCTTTTGTGGTATTTTGGCATGCTAATTGTTATTCCCCAAACTGGAGTAGATGTGATTTGAATATATTTATTTGGCATAATGCTCACTGCTCAGCGCAAGATATTTCCCATGTTGTCAGAAAAGGTCACCAAAGAGGCTCTAGATATAAACAGTGGAATTACTGAGCTATAGTAGCAACAGCAATAACATCTGAGCTACTGTAACTGTGGCAGATTGAGTAAAGTTTGGAATCTGCTGGGACACACTTTGAGCTTCTACATGTTAATGCTAGCAAGCTGATTCTGCTCCCAGAATTTATTCTGCCCACTGTGTGCAGTAACTAAACAAAGAGACTATTACAGTATAGTAGATCTCCAAAAGAAACTCTTCCTTAGTCTACAACACCTTGGTGTACCTTCTTGGGCTCTACTCTGTAATATCCCACTCCCTACTAAAATCTGCATATGCTACAGTATTTCTGTGCATACAGGTTTTCATAATTTCACATAAAAGTGCTTAAAGACCTTTTGAGTATTGGTATTGCTTTATCTAAAAAATAGTCCTTAAGTTTTAGATTTTACAAACCTATTTTAATTAGTTAATTTATATATACCAATTTGAAAGCCATTTTTATTAGTTGTGTCAATTGTTACTTTTTGTTTTGTGTTGTTTTTTTATCCATAAATCACTGCTAAAAACAGCAACAATAAAACAACCTATTTTTAGAAAGTAATCATTTGATCTCTGCACTATTCTTGTCTGTTCAATATGCTTTTATACGTAACAGATTTAATTATGTGTATTATCATCTTATGTGCTTATAATAAGACTACAATAGTTACATTGTTTACAAATATGCAAAGGTGCTCTAACATTACAGAAAATAATAATACCCCTTTTGCAATAGATACCATAAGTGGTATTCTGGAATTGTAAATTATGCATTTACATTTTTGTGGTTGCTTTATAAGAGGTTTATGTATCAACAAAGCACAGACATGTTAAATCCTAGTAACTTGTGCTGAGTGGAAATTGTAAGAATTTGAATTATGTGTGCATTTAGTAGTATTAGTAAAAATAACTGTAGAATGTAAAATGGTATGTGGTATCAATAAAAATAAGTTATATCAAAACATACATTTAAATTCTAATGGAATCTTCTTCATCCACATCTTGTACTGTTGTATTTTCAAATAAATATGATGTCATTAATTTACATTAAATTCTTTTTTAAACAGATTTGTCCTTTATATCCTCTGCTAAAAAATACAAATACAAAATTTTGACCATATATAGCACCTAATATGTTATATATTCATTGAAAGTATTTAATAATCCATATCAGTCTATATATTTAAATTATCGTTTAAAAAAAAAATCCATGACAGAAATTATACAAGTACAAAGATGTAAAGGTAATAATGTATAGCTATATTTTTTTTTTAAATAGAACTTTCATAAAAATATGTAGCAATAATTTCAATACTTATTTAAGGAAAGTGATGAGTTAATTTTATTTATAGTTAAATATTGTACCTTATTTTTTATGTTTCCCTCTCCATTATCTTTTTGATTGTGAAACTATTAGATTGCTCACCATTACTTTGAGATAAACATGTATGATGGTCTCCTAAATGAAAATTATAGTTTTTTTTCTTAGTATCTGTTTGTTTTCTTTCTTGCTGTCTATTTGTCTTTTTGGCATTGTGTTGAGGTTTCTGTCACATTTTCATTATTATGATGATCTAAAAATGATTTAACTTTAACATTTTTTATGAGAGCTACATTTTTGTCAGCTACCGCTGTATTTGCTGGAAGTAAATGTTACATTTTGAAATACCCTATTTCTTCTTTAAATTCATTTTTTGTCAAGCACAACATTTTCTCATTACTAATGAGACTAAAAAGTAAATTTTTGTGTCATGTGACATTTATATTCTATAGTGTGTCATTTTGTATAAATATGTCACATGACATGACTGAATTGTAAATTGAATTATCATTTCAAACATTTCCCTTTTTTTAAACTTACTGAAAACTGTATTTATCCTCTGTAGCATAAATTTAAATATTATGCATTGTATTTCAACATTTTTAAATGGTAATCTGTATTATTAATTTTCTTATGTTTTAATTGTTTTGCTTAGTGTTTGTTTCCTTAGCTAAAGCTATTAAATTCTTATAATCATTGCAGTTTATTTTGTATTTGTTTTTTTTTCTTTATCAGTTTACAATGTTGTGTTATTTTTCTAGATATATGTTTTTTGATTTATAAATGAGAACTACAACTATTTAAGCCATCAATAACATACTGTATAAAATATGGAATTATCCCATTTTCATTAATACAAATAAAAAATACAGTCTAAATTGAACCTTAAACCCTCATATGCATTACTTTGTTTAAAAGGACTTGTTTAATTTATTTAGTTTAGATTTGCCTTTTTCCATCCTGCTCTTTGGTCTAGCAAATAAATATTTTAGGACCTATTTTACATCCCTCATACAATATTTTAATTTCTCTGATTCACTTCTTGAAACTTCTTTGACTCATGTGCAGCTGGAAGCATTTAAAAATATTGGAAAAGTGAATAGTGTTTAGAGCATAGGATGATTTGGATGCATATACTGTAAAGATGTGTCCAGTTTAAAAATAGTAGCATTTGGCCCTTGAGTACATTAAACATAAAAAGTGTATCTTGGGGTAAATACAAAAAAATTTTACCCAATAAGTATCACATATAAAAAAAGAATAAATGTGTTTCCAGATATTAATAATTCATACACTTTTAATATACAGGTTTAGTCTCCAATATCAAATCATGCTTGGGACCAGAAGTATTTTGGATTTAGGAGTTTTCATAATTTTTTTATGTTTTCATACCCCATAAAAAGAAACACTCTGCATATAGCTGTGGTCGTGTTGCAGGAGTTCTGGGGCTGTCAGATTTGGTGAATACACTCTGCTGTCTGTCTGCTCCTGCTCAGCTTCCTAGTCTTTATTCCCACAGTCTTTCAGAATTTGGGGAATTCACTTAAAAAAATTCAATGCACTGCCTGAATTGAAAGTGTTCTAATAACAGCCACTCCACACAGTTCAAACCGGATATCTGAAAGATCTCCGGTCATCTTGGTCATGTCTATGTAAGTGCTTGAAAACTTTGGTCTTCAGAATATTATTTTATTTGGAATAACGGATATGGGAGACTCATCCAAAAGAATAGCAATAAGTGTACACAAATAAAGTAAAATTAAAATTAAATGCAAACATTTGGAAATATTTTTACTGCTATAGTTTAAATGTAAAGGTCAATTAAAAGGGGATATTGTGTCTATGTTTAACTGTGTCATAATTTCATGAACACTACTCCTAATCCACATCCTGATGTATAAAAAGATGCAAGACAATTATATCTCAAAACACTATTAGTGGACAGGTAAAAGGTAAACATGTAAATCTGCACAGAAAAAGGAGCAGCTTGAAATTTCTCGCATTGTTATCAAACTGGATCAAATACAATATCATAAATATAATTTTAAATAATGTACTCCACTGAGGGGATACAATGCTTATACAAACTCCAAATTCTTTTAAAGGACTACCAAGGCACAGAGGTGTTCCTAATCACTTGGTTTTTCCGGTATGTTGCTCCAGATATTCCGCCCCAAACACAGAAAGAACATGAAAAAATAATGGAACTCCAATAGTGTGTTCAAAAGGATACAGTATACTGTACAGCAGAAAAGTCTACAAAATAGTCCCAATTTCTAAAAGGCACTAAAGATTTCTATTGTGACAATAATAGAATCAGAGGCCACCACGTGTTCATAAAAATCGTGATCTCTAGGATGCTCCCATAAAAGCTTTCTTCAAATTGTATGCTGTTAATGCATATACTGTATGCTTATGTATTACAGGGATGGATATCTTATGCCAAAGAATCAATTAAAATGACAAAGGCCATCTCTAAATTAGACCTTTTGACATCAAAAGTTATTGCAAAAGGACTGCAGCTTTCTTCTTCTTGCAACATCAAAAATACTGTACTTCAGCACTCAGATGTTGCTAATGGACCGATGTTATTCTAGATCTGACTGTGTTTAGGGAAACCTACAATTTTTTTGTAACTGCATTAAACAAGCTTCTATTAGAGTGTAGGGACAAAAGTGCCACTGCATTTGCAAAAAAAAGTTCAATGATTTTTACAAACAGGCATTTTTCCTGAACCACTAAAAGAAGAATTATTAGTTCTCGTTAAAAAAACAAACCTAATTTAGATCCCGACTGAATAACCAACTGCAGACTAGTATCAAACCTTAAGTTTTTAGGAAAGGTTATTGAGAAAGAGGTTGCAATTAGACTATAAACTCACCTGTCAACCCATGATATATATAATCCATTACAGCCAGGATTCAGGAAAATATATAGCACTGAAACAGCCCTGTTACAGTGTTCATGCTTAGTTATCTACTGATGGCAAGAGACAAAGCTCACTGTTCAATATTAATCCTACTGGATCTCTCAGCAGCATTTGATTGACCATGAACCATGTGATTTGGATTGAGTGCCTGAAAAATGTATGTGTACTTGATTTCACAGTCCTTGGCTGATTCAAATTGTTTCTCACTAGCAGGCCACAGAGGGTTTTTTTCTGGATAATACTAATTTTCATCAGTGTCATTGCCATGCCACAGGGATCTATACCATCTACAGTAACATGCTTTTTGCAGTATACATTCTACCACTGGGTGAAATAATCAGATGTCATGACCAGGTCTACCATTGCAGATGATACAAAACTGTACTTTTCGTTGCTCTGGGTTCTGAGTATCCAACAACAACACTAAATGGCTGTCTAGTTGAGTTCCAGTAGTGGATGAGTGTTGGCTGTGACTAAATCCTGAAAAACAAAGGTCCTTATGATAGGTCAAAGGACAAGACTACAGCATAGCCAACCGACTGGACTTAAACTTGGTGGTTCAGAATTACAAAATACTGAACATGTGCAGAGTCCTGGTTGTGTCCCTTTCATGTTGACACTTAAACATCAGGTATCAGTCCCAATCAGATCCTCATCCTTTCATCTGAGGAACATTGCCAGGATTAAGCAGTTCATTCCATTATAAGATCTTTCCAGGGCTGGCTCCAGGCCTACCAGCACCCTGAGCGAGAAAATTTCAAATCAACCCCCCCCCCATGCGCGCGTCGAAGGCGCACGCGCTCCTGGAAAAGTGGGCGTAGCCTTACAGTTTCATTATATCAAACTATAAATATATTTTCATACCCTCACTACGCACACAATTAGCAGCCTTACACATAACAGCCACAGTAGTGTTCCTTACACATAATGTCTCCAGTATAGTGCCAGATACACAAAATGTCTACAGTAGTGCATTGCCAGATAGACATGACATGCCCCCAAAGCAGTGCCATATAGACAGGACATGCCCCCCAGCAGTGCCAGACAGACATGATATGCCCCCTAGCAGTGCCAGGTACAGATAATATGCCCCCCACCAGTGCCAGATAGACATATGCCCCCCAGCAGTGCCAGATAGACATGCTATGCCATCGAGCAGTGCCAGATAGATATGATATGCCCTCCAGCAGTGCCAGATAGACATGATATGCCCCCAGCAGTGCCAGCTACACATGATATGCCCCTCAGCAGTGCCAGCTACACATGGTATGCCCCCCACCAGTTCCAGCTACACATGATATGTCCCCAGCAGTGCCAGATACACATTATATGCCCCCAGCAGTGCCAGATACACATGACATGCCCCTCAGCAGTGCCAGATAGACATGACATGCACCCCAGCAGTGCCAGATAGACATGACATGCCCCCCAGCTGTGCCAGCTACACATGACATGCCCCCCAGCAGTGCCAGCTACACATGACATATCCCCCTCAGTGCCAGATATGCCCCCACAGTGCCAGATATGCCCCCTCAGTGCCAGATACATAAATGCCCCCACAGTGCCAGATATGCCCCCCACAGAGCAAAATACATAAATGCCCCCACAGTGCCAGATACATTAATGCCCTCACAGTGCTAGATACATAAATGCCCCCACAGTACCTGATACATAAATGCCCCCACAGTGCCCAATACATAAATGCCCCCACAGTGCCAGATACATAAATTCCCCCACAGTGCCAGATATGACCACACAGCACCTGCTGTGCTGGGAGGGGGAGTGCTGTGCTAAACTATTCAGTGCACACTATGCACGCTGCGCGGTGCCAGCATCTGATATCAGACACCGGCACTGCACAGCGCACACAGAACAGTTTAGGGCAGCAGGCTGGCTCCAGGCTCAAATATGGCGGCGCCTATTAGGAGTGGCACCCTGCACGGTCACTCTATTCGAACATGCCCGAAGCCGGTCCTGGAACTTTCTAAAGTCATATATAATCATACCTAGACTACTGCAATGCCCTCTACCTGGTCTGCCAACAAAATAATTACACCACTTGCAGCTGGTACAAAATGTAACTACAGTACCAGTCCCATTCAAGATACATAACACCCATTCTCTACTCAATTCACTGGCTGCCTTTAAAATGGCAAATTTATTTCAATATTGGCTTACTGACTTTTAGAGCCCTACATCACTAGGGCCTAATGTACCTGAAGCTTTTGATTCCTTACTGCCAATTAGCAGTACCTAGAATCTCCCTGAATTCATCTTGGGGTTGGAGCTTTTAGCTTCATGGTTCTGACAGTATGGAAGTCACTGTCCTTCACAGTTCAAGATGTCTTCACTCCAAAATCCTTCAAAAATAGACTGACGACTTGCAATACCTGTTTACTCGGGATCGGTATGAAATACCAACAATCAAAATCCCAACGGTCAAAATCCCGACAGTAATTGACCGACGGTCAAAATCCCGACAAGGTCAAAATCCTGACATGGACAAAATACCGACATTTAAAATACCATCAAGGTCAAAATACCAACATTTAAAATGTTGACAGGTCAAAAAGCCAACACAAGTTTTTCATCGTTTTTTGTGTGTATGTCAACATAGGTCGACACTGACACAATATAAGTTTACCGCGTCCCCTAGCATGGCTCTCTGCGCTAGCCATGCTTCTGACACGGTGCCTCGCTGCGCTCAGCACACTATTATATTCCCCCTCCAGGTCCACTGGGATGGTAATGTATGAACAAGTCGGTTTCAATGAAAAAATCATGAATAAATCATGTCAACTTTTTGACCTGTCGACATTATAAATGTCGGTATTTTGACCTTGTCGGTATTTTGACCAGGTCGGGATTTGACCTTGTCGGGATTTTGACCATCGGTCATTTGCTGTCGGTATTTTGACAGTCGGGATTTTGATTGTCGGTAAATTGACTGCATCCCATTTACTCAATCATTTTACTAATGTCCTTTCAGTTCCTAAAAAACACAACCCAAATGCTTACAGTAGTTCTCTTTCTTGCTAAGGTTATTTTATATTTTGTGTTGTAAATGCAAATGTACAGCACTTTTTGTTTTATTGGGAGAAAAGTGCTATATAAATAACATTATTATTATTCTTATTATTATTATTTAGGTATATCTTTTTTTTAGAGATGTGTGGCTGGCACTTTTCATGTTTTGTGTTTTGGTTTTGGTTCTAATTCCACTTTCGTGTTTTGGTCTTGGCTTGGTTTTGCCAAAACCACCCTTTCGTGTTTTGGTTTTGGATCTGGATGATTTTTTGAAAAAAACATAAAAACTGCTAAAATCACAAAATGTGGGGGTAATTTTGATCCTACGGTATTATTAACCTCAATAACATTCATTTCCAGTCAATTCTGAACACCTCACACCTCACAATATTGTTTTTAGGCCAAAAGGTTGCACCGAGGTGGCTGTATGACTAAGTTAAACGACACATGTGTGCGGCACAAACACCTGGCCCATCTAGGAGTGGCACTGCAGTATCAGACAGGAGGGCAGATATAAAAAAAGGCCCCAAACAGCACATGATGCAAAGAAGAAAAAGAGGTGCACCGAGGCTGCTGTATGACTAAGCCAAGCGACACAAGTGTGCGGCACAAACACCTGGTCCATCTAGGAGTTGCACTGCAGTGTCAGACAGGATGGCACTTTTCAAAAACTAGGCTCCAAACAGTACCTCATGCAAAGATGTAAAAGAGGTGCAATGAGGTAGCTGTATGACTAAGCCAAGCGACACAAACAATTGGCCCATCTAGGAGTGGCACTGCAGTGGCAGACAGGAGTGCAGATATCTAAAAAAAGGCCCCAAACAGCACATAATGCAAAGAAAAAAAGAGGTGCACTGAGGTTGCTGTATGACTAATCTAAGAGACACAACCACCTGGCCCATCTAGTAGTGTCATAAAGTGGCTGAATGTCGAAAGTGGGCCGCAATTGTTTGGTCCACTGACAGCATCTCCTGCACACCCCTGTCATTTTTCTAAAATTCTGCAATTGATGGACTTATACAGCAGTACCCCAGGACTAATACAGCAGTACCCCTGGACTCATATGGCAGTGTCAGACAGGATGGCACTTTTCCAAAACTAGGCCCCAAATAGCACCTCATGCAAAGATGTCGAAGAGGTGCAATGAGGTAGCTGTATGACTAAGCCAAGCGACACAAACAATTTCCACTTTAATTAATTCCAAATCACTGGAATTAAATGGCAAAATCACTGGAATTATACTGCAAAATCACTGGAATTATACTTAAAAATCACTGGAATTAAATGGCAAAATCACTGAAATTATACAACAAAATCACTGGAATTATATGTCCAAAACTGGAATTAAATAGCAAAATAACTGGAATTATACTGCAAAATCACAGGAATTAAATGGTAAAATGGAGTTTGAGGACTTCCATCATCATGTGAAGCTGAACCACTAGTCATGAACATAGGCCAGGGCCTTAGCCGTTCCTTACCACTCCGTGTCATAAATGGCATATTGGCAAGTTTACATTTCTCCCCAGATCATTTAGATTTATTTTTTGGGGTCTTTTTTTGAACTTGGTCTTTTTGGATTTTACATGCCCTGTACTATCACATTGGGCATTGGCCTTGGCAGACGACGTTGATGGCATTTCATCGTATGTCATGACTAGTGGCAGCAGCATCAGCACTAGGAGGAAGTGGTTCTTGATCTGTCCCTATTTTATCCTCCAAATTTTTGTTCTCCATTATTTTTCTGGAGTTATATAACAAAATATGCGGCACAGGAGAACATACCCCTACACCTCACAGGGAAAACCCTGTAAAAATTATTTGGATTAAATATTAATAACCCCTTTATTTGGAGTAAATAATATACAGCACAGGACATCACCACTGAACTTATATGGCAGCACCATTGGACTGATGCAGGACAACACAGCACCACTGCAATGGACTGGATTGATACAGCAGCACTGGACATATGGCAGAAGATGACACCACCACTGTGAATGGTCACTGGACTGACTGATGCAGAGGACACTACCACTGGTCTGATGCAGGACAACACAGCAACACTCTAAGGGAATTGTTGTTTTTATAATTTATTATTATACGGCAGCAGTGTACATATAACTGCAGAGTATACCACTGTGACTGCCTGGTCACTGGAATGACTGATGGCTGATGCAGAGGACACTACCACTGGTCTGATGCAGGACAACACAGCAACACTGTAAGGGACTTGTTGTTATTATTATTATTATTATTATTATTATTATTATACGGCAGCAGTAAACATATGGCTGCAGAGTATACAACTGTGACTGCCTGGTCACTGGAATGACTGATGGCTGATGCACAGGACACTACCACTGGTCTGATGCAGGACAACACAGCAACACTGTAAGGGACTTGTTGTTGTTATTATAATTTATTATACAGCAGCAGTGGACATATGGCTGCAGAGTATACCACTGTGACTGCCTGGTCACTGGAATGACTGATCGCTGATGCACAAGACACTACCACTGGTCTGATGCAGGACAACCCAGCAACACTGTAAGAGACTTGTTATTAATTATTATACAGCAGCACTGGGCATATAGCAGCAAAGTCTACCACTGTGACTGGTCACTGGAATGACTGATGGCTGATGCACAAGACATTACCACTGGTCTGATGCAGGACAACACAGCAACACTGTAAGGGACTTATTATTATTATTATTATTATTATTATTATACAGCAGCACTGGACATACAGCATCAGATTATACCACTGTGACTGGTCACTGGAATGACTGATGGCTGATGCACAGGACACTACCACTGGTCTTATGCAGGACAACACAGCAACACTGTAAGAGACTTGTTATTAATTATTATACAGTAGCACTGGACATACAGCAGCAGAGTATACCACTGTGACTGGTCACTGGAATGACTAATGGTTGATGCATAGGACACTACCACTGGTCTGATGCAGGACAACACAGCAACACTGTAAGGGACTTGTTATTAATTATTATACAGCAGCACTGGACATATAGTAGCAGAGTATACCACGTGACTGGTCATTGGAATGACTGACGGCTGATGCACAGGACACTACCACTGTACTGATGCAGCACAATACACCACCACTGAACTGATGCAGCACAACACAGCACCACTGGACCGGACTTATACAGCGGCACTGGACATATGGCAGCAAGAGGACACAACCACTGTGACTGGACAAATACAGCACAAGACACGGACACTGAGAGAACAGAGACACGTCCTCTCTCTACACTCTCCAATGCCGGAATAAAAATGGCGGTGACGCACGGCTCCTTATATGGAATCCAAACCCCGTGAGAATCCGACAGCGGGATGATGACTTTTTGCCTCATTCTGGTTTCCTAATTAGGCGGGAAAACCCGAGCCTGACTCGGATCCGGGCTCAAATGGTGAAGTCTGGTAGGGTTCGGTTCTCTGAGTACTGAACCCGCTCATCTCTACTTTTTTAATATAAAGATTGGAACATTTTCAAGTTGGGCTAAAGTATTAAGTGGTGTACCTCAAGGGTCACTACTAGAGAAACTTCTGTTTAACATATTCAAAAATGACATACAGTAGTAGACAGTCTTGAGAGCAAAATTGTCCCCATTTTTACAGATGACACTAAACTGCATAAGATTATTAAATCAGATCAGGATGCAGACTCTCCACAGAACGACTTAATTAAACTGGAGGTTTGGGCAGCTAAGTGGAGTATGAGGTTTAATATTGAGAAATGTAAAGTTATGCATTTTGGAAACAAAAACAAGCATGCAATCGATAACTTAAATAGGGCAAATGTAGGAAAATCTGTAATGGAAAAGGATTTGGGAGGACTCATTGACAGTAGACTTAGTAGCAGTGCCCAATGTCAGGCTGCAGCAGCAAAGGTAAATAAGGTATTAGCATGTATAAAATGGTGAATAGAGTCAAGGGAATCCAGTATAATCCTGCCATTGTCTAAAGCCTTGGTACGGCCGCATTTGGAATATGTTTTTCAGTTCTGGGCATCACACTATAAAAAATACATAATGGAACTTAAAAAGGTTCAGAGAAGAGCTACAAAATAGATTAAGGGCTTAGAATCATTGTATTATGATCAATGGCTAACTAGGTTAAACATATTTACATTAGAAAAAAGGCGTGGAGACATGATTAATATTTACAAATACATTAAGGGTCAACACATGGAACTATCAGGCAATTTGCTTATCACGAGATCTGTACACAGGACACACGGTCACCCCCTATGGTTAGAGTAGAGGAAGTTTCATACACAGCAAAGAAAGGGTTTCTTCACAGTGAGGGCAATAAAGAAATGGAATTCACTGCCAGAGAAGGTAGTAATGGCTTACTCAATTAATATTTTTAAGAAAGGCTTAGACTCATTTTTAGCAGAAAGGGGCATCCAAGGAAATACCTCTTAATAACAGTGGGGCAAATGTATTAACCTGGAGAAGGGATAAAGAAGTGATAAAGCAGAAGGTGATAACGCACCAGCCAATCATTATGCATTTGAAAAATGACATTGTAAAGCTGACTGGCTGGTGTGTTGCCACCTTGCACTTATCACTGCTTTATCACTACTTTATCCCTTCTCCAGGTTAATACATCTGCCCCAATGTATGGTAGTATCTGGGGCAGTAAAAGTACATTCTGAGCATAGCAGTAGATTACAATGTATTTAAATAAATAAAAAGAAAACAGGATCCAAACATTTTAATTTTATAGTAACACATATTAACCCATATTTGAATATGTTTTGCAATTTTTCTTACTCAGTGTATATACTCTGCAAGTAACAATTTATATTTTGAAATTATATTCCAAAACAGAATTACTATGTATAAAGCAAAGCACACATCTGTCGTCTTTTTCAAATAGCAATACTTGGTCAAGAAGGCATTTCAGCATTACTTACTGTAGGTGTAATGAGCATGTTAATTGACTGATGAACAGAAAGATGGGATAAACTGTGCAAAATTTTGATGCAAACTATGTTTTGTGGAGGAACAATTCAACATTTAGCTACCATCTTTGAATTCCACTTTTGCTTCACTGTTCAGTGGAATTATATTCTACTCTCTGTGGTATATTTACTAAAGTATGGGGTTATAAAAGTGGAGATGTTGCGATAGCAACCAATCCGGTTCTGATTAGAATTTATCTATAACCTTCTAGAATATAATAGCTAGAATCTGATTGGTTGCAATGGTCAACATCTCCACTTCTATATTCCCTCACTTTACTAAATATACCCCTATAAAACACAGTTCCCAAGTGCACTATACTAAACATATTTACAGCAATTCTATCAGGGAAACCCAAGTGGATGTACAATATGCACTGGAGAATACTATTTCCTGGAGATCTGGAACAGACAACCCTTCACCAGATAATCACCCAAAAAAGAGGCCCGAGGCCAATTAGAAGAAAATATTTGTTTAATATCACAGATTAAACACATAAATGTTAAAAATAGTTTTTTACACAATCTTTACATATAAAAGATACTGTATATAAAATATAAATGCCAGTAAGTTATGTCCAGTATGTTCAGTATATGTTGTTAACTTTAAGTACTCCCTCACCTTTTTCAAGGTGTGAGCTCAAAAGGGAGTATTTTCACAAACTGGGTGGAAGGCTTATGACTGACAGACCCAACGCGTTTCGTCTACACGACTTCATCAGGGGTAACTTGTTTGGGGGTAAATAAGAGAAACGAAAATTTATATGTAAGGGATCAAACCTAAAAATAAAAAAGGACACATTATGTAAATGTGTTCATAAATGGAAATTGAATGTCAGATGACTTTTTGTAAGTGAGGGAACAAACCTTGAGAATGAATAAGTTAATCTCCTGTATGGCTCCTAACATTAACTTGTGTTAAAGCTCTTCTAGAAAGTGCTTAGAAAAAGTAATCTGACATTCAATTTCCGTTTATGAACACATTTACATAATGTGTCTTTTTTATTTTTAGGTTTGATCCCTTACGTATAATCTCCTTAATAGGTCTGATTTCTATATCCATAGGTACCCGCCTTAATTAAAATTTCCTACATTATATTCTGTGTTGTCTTTCAACTAAGGAAATTATCTTCCTTTCTTTTACTTACCACCAAACAAGTTACCCCTGATGAAGTCGTGTAGACAAAACGCATTGGGTCTGTCAGTCATAAGCTATCGAACCAGTTTGAGAAAATACTCCCTATTGAGATCACACCTTGAAAAAGTAGAGGGAGTACTTAAAGTTAACAACATATACTTAACATAATGGACATAACTTACTGGCATTTATATTTTATATATTTTTTATATGTAAAGATTGTGTAATAACTATTTTTAACATTTACATGTTTAATCTGTGATATTAAACCAATATTTTCTACTAATAGGCCTCGGCCTTTAGTTTGGGTGATTATCTGGTGAGGGGTCCCAAGGAAAAATTATATTCACCAGTGCATACTGTACATCCCCTTGGGTTTCCCTGGAAGAATAGCTGTAAATACGTTTAATATAGTGCACTTGGGTACTGTGTTTTATATTGTATGTAATTGAGATCTGTCAACAGAGATCTCTCCCGTAGTGCTGCTCCTGTTTGGGAGCAAGATAAGGGTACTGTTGTTTTTTAAATATACCCCTATGTTTATAAATTTTCATTTTGCTTTTTGTGGAATTTATAGAGCATCATTTGAATACGAAATATGATTATATAAATTTAATTTAGTCCATTTTTTCAGTTAAGGGCCAAAACAAAATTGGGGGAATTATGCCATATGCAACACTTAAGACTAAATTCTTCCAGAGAAATAAAAACTTCCACAGTCATCTGATAAAAATTTTTTGACTGTTTTGTAACACAGATTTGAAAAGCCAAATCATTTGTGGAAATGTGTGTGGGTTCTTATGCTTTGGTTTTGCCAAAACCACCCTCAGTGTTTTGTTCTCCAGTCTTGGCAAAACCACTTTTGTATGATTTAGTTTTGAATCTGTTGTATTTTAAATTTGCTAAACATAGCTAAAATCATGTAAATTTGTTTTGTTCCTACAGTATTTTTAACCTCAATAACAATAAAATTCTAGTCATTTCCAGTCAATTTTGACCAACGCACAGCTCACAAGTTCATGAATACTGGCCAAAGGCTGGCTGGCTAAACTAAGCAACAGAGGAGTGACACAAACACACAGCAGTTTAAAAGAATATAGCACATCTATGAAACATTGCAGCACAACCTTGACAAACAGGATGGCAGTTTAATACACTATAAAATCCCATTGAAAGAATGTTTTCAAAAGAAGAGGCCCCAGGGTAGTACAGGGAACTAACAGAGCTGGATTTCTCACTAGGTACGTGAGGCACGTGCTTATGGGTGGCACCTGCGGGGGGCGGCATGCTAATCCCCCCCATTTGAGAAGCTGATGTGACATACAAGCCAGTGGTGGAACTACTAGCAGTGCACTGGGGCCCGCGGTTGTGAAAGGGACCACAGCCGTGGATGTCAGCAGTACTAATTAGTCCTTTACACTGCCACAGAGTAGCCTGGCTTCAGCTCTAACCAGCTGCACTATCCCTCTCCTTCCAAGGACTAGGCCTGTCCACCTCCCTTCCACTGCCATTCAGCAGCGGCTTCAGCTTCCTCCCTCCCGCATTTTCTGTCCCCACACTCTGCATACCCCCCTCCCTCTGGCCGTCAGACACATGCTGCCACCACTTGTCACCCCGGCTGTATCAAGCAACTGCGGATCCCCGGCCCTCCACCGGATTTACAAAGCGGTTATATTCTATATGATGGAGGTGGATTGGAGCTCCAAAAGCTGTAAGAGCGAAGGGGACATGAATGTGGACATGGCTGGCGGGGAGATGCTGTGTCTGCACTGGCTGCAGTTCTAATATGTGTTTCAGGTGCAGTTTGTGAAGAGCAGACCATTCAGTGAGTTAAAATTTCTCCTTTCTATTTAGCAACCATGAGCTGGGCACCTGGGGATTAAAAATGTGTGCTGCTGGCATGAGCTTGGCACAGGGGTATTGAAGAAGTGGCTCTAGGTAGGTACCGGGTGATGGAGGCTACAGGCTGCTGGCAGTAACTGGGTACAGCGGGATGGAGGCTGTAGGCAGGAGCTGGGCACAGGGTGCTTCAGACTCTAGCCACTGAGCTGGGGGCAGTGAGGAGACAGCAGAAAGGGATCTGAAAAGATCACTTTCCTGCACATGCTGCAATATAAAACCCAGCTTGTGATGCGATTTAGGAGCTGTATACTATCCGAAGATGGCATACAGTTGCACAGTCAATTTCTAAAAATATATGATTTTCAGAAGTTGATGAATAGCATGATTTCTACATCCCCATGGGGAGTGTGGAAATTATTGTGGCAGGACTGTAATCAGGAGATATCAGTGATATCTCCTGCATTACAATATTGATGAATGAGGCTGACAAAATAACATATATATGTAAAAGGGGGTTAAAACCATTTATAGGATGATGAATGGACACCTTAGTGTAGTTTACTGTAGAGATTTATACCCCTTTCACACTGCCAATGTTGGATCCCACCTGGAAATTGGAAATGGGTCCTTTCCGGGTGGGATCCGGCATTGGACCCTAGTAGCTGGCTTACCGTCCCGGAAATTTCCGTAGTAATTAGATATAGTGTTCTGTAGTGATTTAGTGCAGCGTATAGGAAGGGAAATGTAGTGATGTAGTGCAGTGTTCAGGAGGTATGTAGTGTAGTAATGGAATGTACAGTAGTGAAGTGTATTAGGGAGGGGTTAGTGTAGTGATGTAGTGCAGCATATAAGTGGACTGTAGTGCAGTGATGGAGTACTGTATGTAACAGGAAACATGCTGCTGTGGAGGCCAGAGGGACAAGTCAGTGAGACACTGGGGTTATTTGGGGCACACAACAGGACATGTGGAGAAAACGCTGCTGGGGAGTGAGCACAGTAAGGGGCACTCATTGCATCAATGTACTAATTGACTTATTTTTCTTTAGTGGGGTGAGGAGGTATGTCATTGGGGGGCCCAAAGAATATTTTTGCACCTGGGCCCACTATTCGCTAGTTCCGCCACTGATGCAAGCTGATGTCCCCCTGAAAGCTGATGTCCCCCTGTAAGCAGTGTCGCTGGTGTGGGCACTCGCAACTCGCTCCTCCTTTGCTGTCAATTTGCCACTGCAGAGACAAATAGACAGCAGAGGAGAAGCAAGCGGTGAGCATCTGCACCGCCGCTTACAGGCCGGGGGACATCAGCTTGCAGCCTGCAATTGCAAAGCTGATGCTCACTCTCACATAGAAGGGTAACCAGGGCTGCTAGGAGCAGCATCCCCTGAACCATCCTCCTCATGGCAGGATCAGAAAGAAGTCCCACTGCAAGCCACCTAATGTGAGTGAGAGAGCCCTTGAGAGCCGCTGGGCTTCCAGTGAGAGGACCAATTTGTTATTTTGTCTTTTATGGGGCAATGATTTGTCTGCTTTACGTTTAACAACTCCACTAGTCTCAGAGCAAGAAGGTGTTGAGTTGTCATCATGTAAGGTTACAGAAGAAGATGTCTGACTGTGTTTGGAACTACCTTCCACAATAGGCATTATTCTAGTGCACAAGTCAGCAGTAGCAGTTGCAGGACCACTATTTACAAACAAAGGCCTTTGCCTGAGCCTTTCCTTGCCACTGCATATGGTGTATGGCATAATAGCAATTTTACATTTTTCAGTAGTACACTTTCCCATTAGACTTAATGTTTTCTACAACATTGAATTTTTTTTTATATTGCAGGTGCCATTTTAAAAAAAAATTGGTTTACCGCCTTTAGTAGATGTTGAAGTACTATCATGACTGGCAGAAGCACAAGTACTGGATTGATGCTCCTGCACTTCTATTGACTGATATCACAGTGCTCCTAGTAAGGGTACCCTAATTAAATTATTTTGTAACACAGTGCCTGAGCAACACACAACAGTTTTATTTTAACTTTTCTTTACATAGTACTTGAGCACACAACATTTTTTTTACACAGCACTTCAACACACAACACAGTGACTCACAGAGCCCACAGTCCCATACCCTGAAGATTACATTTTGCCTTATTTTTTGATCCAAGTTTGGTGGGAATATTCGAGTCGGGACTCAGATCTACTCATAATGGGGAACTATGGGTGGTTTTGATTTTTAGGAAACAGAACCCACTCATCTTTAATAATTTCTATTTTTCATTGCAAGCAACTTTCCATTGCTTAATATAATAGTATCTGCCACCTATTAACATTCACTGGGTACTACTGCTTTATTGCCACCATTCTACAATAGACCACAGACTGTGTCCTGATAGTAAAGTATAGGAAATAAAGAATAAACAATTACAATTTCTTTATGCTCAGTTAATGGTAAAACCAAAAATATAAATTAACAGGACTTAACTCTTGAAAATTAGGTAGGACTTATGAAGGCACTTGGAACATTAATTTAGCCAATTACACATTGCAGGTATTTTTAATTATTTAAAGAATTGCCCTCCATAACAAATTCTCATATAGCTTTACCAGCATGCAACAAATTATATGAGCTGTACAATAAATGTATTTAATTGTACACCAATATATCAAAAATTAATTATTACATTATTTAAATAAACTCATTTTAGTTGGAAATCAAAGATATTTGTTATTATTTTTTACAAATGTACAACAGTTTGCAGAGGAAATGAAATTTAATAAATAGGTATATCAAGAAACAGAAAATATTCCATTATATAAAAAAAATATAAGTTTATAGAAAATACACATATTATTTAGCAAATAAAAAAAGAATACTGAAGCAAAACATTTATAAAAGATGTGTATTGTATTTTGGCCCTCATTCCGAGTTGTTCGCTCGCTAGCTGCTTTTAGCAGCATTGCACACGCTAAGCCGCCGCCCTCTGGGAGTGTATCTTAGCTTAGCAGAAATGCGAACGAAAATTAGCAGAATTGCGAATAGAAATTTCTTAGCAGTTTCTGAGTAGCTCGAGACTTACTCCTACACTGCGATCAGTTGTCAGTTTCGTTCCTGGTTTGACGTCATAAACACACCCAGCGTTCACCCAGACACTCCCCCGTTTCTCCAGACACTCCCACGTTTTTCCCTGACACGCCTGCGTTTTTCCGCACACTCCCAGAAAACGGGCAGTTTCCACCCAGAAACACCCACTTCCTGTCAATCACACTCCGATCACTTCAACGATGAAATTTCTTTGTTCGGAACGTGAGTAAATCAACTAAGTTTTGTGCTAAAATACTTACCGCATGCGCACTGCGAACCATGCGCATGCGCAATTTTTCCTTAATCGCTCCGTTGCGAAAATCGGCAATGAGCGAACAACTCGGAATGACCCCCTATATTCATTATTAACAGATTTCCATGAAAACTAATGTATAGTATGCAGTGCTGTACAGCGTGCTACTAAAACAATGGTAAATGTAACACCAGTAGCATTACATAACAGGGGTAGAACATAAAACATTAGTCTATAACAAAAAACAGCACAGATGCTGTAGCATTACAGACCATGAGGTTGCATATGGTTGTAAAAAGGGCAATGTGAAGCCAGTAAGATTAACAGAGGTGTACTGTGGAGCCACAGTGCATGGAAACATGTCTGCAGTACAGTGCCCCATCCCCCCAGTTAAGGAATTTTCCATGGGCTTTCATAAACAGATCACGAGGAGCAAGAATGATCTGGCTACCATGTGTTGTCCTCATCCCACCCCCATCCTCACTGTGCTACCTTTTACAGGTTTACCCATCCACTCTCTGTCTAGGGAACACTGTCTGCTATGTTTTGTACATACAGATACAGTCTGTCACACGCAGACTGTCCTAGTAGATGCCTACCTCTTTACTTGCTTTCTTCTCAATGATGCCCTGTCGACAGTGTCCAGTCATGGATCATGACATGTCACTCCCATGTGTGTCACTTCACTAAAAAGTAGTGAAGTAGTGTGACTCATGCCACGGTGATCTCAGCAGGTGATATCAGCTCAGAAACTCTGATGACACTGGATGGTATCACCCAGGAACAATTTGTGTGACTTTCCAGTTACACACCCTGGCATCAAGCATACATCAACACCCAATGACCACTTACCTGTATCCACCTGAACTATGAACACCAGTCACCAAAAGCAACACACACGGAGCATACAGTAGTAAATACAGTAATACAAATACATTCATCCCTTTTCAAAAGACCATACAGCACCCCACCCCCACCACATGGCGCATAATAAATACCCATACCCCAAATACAGTTATTAGCCCTCAAACCCACAGCAAATGACATAAAGTGGTTATTATAATGTATATCAAACTGAATATATGTATAACACATCATTTAAATACATATTTGTACAACAATCCCTCCATCCATAAAACAAAGTGGGTATAGGAGAATTTCTGCTACCTGTAGGTTGGCTCCTCTGTGAGTGTCATGCTTACAGTACAGTATATATTTCTGAAGCTAGGAGTGGTGCATCCAAAAAGATCGCTAAAGGCTTGCACAGAGAACCACAGGCAGATATAACGGGCAGACCGATTATATCTGTCCATGGTTCTCTGTGCGAGCCTTTTGTGGTCTTTTTGGATGCCTATTTGCAACCATGTGTGCAACAAACCTTTACGCATTTAAAAAAATTAAAAAGCCTTTCTTAGGAGATTTCTGTGTATTGAGTCTGTTCCTGATGAGATGTTAATGGTCACGTTAGACGTGGCCAGTTTATTACCTGCATTCCTCATGGTGAAGGTCTGCAGGCTGTAAGAAGGCTAATAACAGGAAATGTGGCATATAAGGGCCCAGATGTTGATTTGTTCATACAGTTACTGGAATTCACTCTGGCACACAATTATTTTTTGTTTGAGGATATTTCTTCAGACAAACTATGGGTTCTATTATCATGTGGGATTTATATCTGGTTACGGTTATCATTCAGGGTGCTGGGGGAAACCAATTGCCCTTTTTTCTTGCTCAGAAATACCCCTCCCTTTTGAGCACCTGAATGATATCACTAAGCTAATTGAGCATCTACCAATATATATGTTTGTTGTGAGAGGCAGAGAGGTTCCTGCATTAGGAGGAGGTGCAGGCCCTGACATGCCACATGGAGCATTATGGGGTTGCTCCAATGGTAGGTAGCTCTTAGCTTAGACATATTGTAGTAAGGAGCCATTATCATGTGGCTCCTTGCTGGTTAATCTTAGACCCAGATTGGGGTAATGGAGGTGTGAGGTGTGGTGCCTCTGGACTGGCTGAGCTGGATGGCTTTAGTGTGGCATACCTTTACATTCTATTAACACTTTTCACTTATTAATTTCTTAACACTATTTCTCTATTTTAATTGCATTTCTTTTTTGTATCACTTTCTCTATAGCTTCGGCTTCCTAAATACTAATTTATTAACACTACAGTTTTTTCACTGGTATGCTACGCTGGGCTTTCTGGCTTATGCTGGTGTTTTGGGGTGCCACACCCTGCACCTAGATATAGCGCTAGGGACCCCAAATATACAGAGATGCCTTGATGCGGCTTTGGGGCTTATTCACACATTTGCGCAAATATGTGTAACGAAGATCTCTGAATTCTATTATCATGTGGGATTTATATCTGGTTACGGTTATCATTCAGGGTGCTGGGGGAAACCAATTGCCCTTTTTTCTTGCTCAGAAATACCCCTCCCTTTCGAGCACCTGAATGATATCACTTAGCTAATTGAGCATCTACCAATATATATGTAAACTATGGGTTGTGCCATGGGATCGGCGGTGGTGCCAGCCTTCGCTAACACATACATGTGGCAAGTGGAGCGCAGACACTTTTATGAAAACCCTGCTATAACAAAATGTATTTTTTTGTACTATCGTTATATTGCCGATCTGTTAATTTTTTGGGTAGGTAGTGAACAGTCTCTAAATGACATCATTATAACACAAAAATCATCTGCTAGTCCCATTAAATAAACCATGTGTTAAAGGCAGACTGATTTCAACTTTCTGGACATTTTGGTAAGCCTCTGTGAGGGCAAAATTATAACAAATTTGTTTGCTAAACCCACAGACAGGAACACTATGGTATGATAGCTTTCATCCAACTTCAACCAGTAAAGGTTTACCATACTCTGAGTTCCTGAGAGTCTGCAGGGTGACCAATGTAGCAGCTAATCTAGAAGCACAGTTGGACAGTATGGAAAAGAAATTCCTAGAGAGAGGATATCCCCTCTCGTTAATTAAAACAGCAAGAACAAAAGCAAACTCCCAAGACAGGGTTGAGTTATTGACTAAAGACGTAACATATAAGACACAGGAGAGACTACCTTGGGTGAATATGTATGATACTAAAATTCATTAAACTAAGAAGAAAGCCAAATAGTTATGGCCCATAGTAATGACTGACCCTGATCTAAAAGTATTAAAAAATATCTAGATCATGCCAAGCTACAGGCGTGGTAAAAAAAAAATCAAGGATCTGTAAGTCAAAACAGACCTGAATACATTTAAAAAACAAGTTCCTAAACATTTGCTTAGTCGAGGTAATGAATGCTTTAGATGTATAGGCTGTACCACCTGCAGCTATATGTCGGCAGCTGATAACATTGTGCACCCCCACTCGGCTAAGAAATATACCATCAATTGGCCATTGTCATGTCATTCAAAATTTGTGATATATGTGATTATATGCCCATGTGGCCTCTATTATGTAGGCAAAACCGAGTGTCAGTTTAAAACTAGAATGGCTCAACACTAACAGGTCATTAGAACAGCTTTAAACACAGGTATTAGTGACCGACCGGTGGCACGCCACTTTTTTTATTTAAAACATAGCATGGCTATGTTAAAATATCGGATTATCGACCATGTACCTGTTATGAGCCACGGCTGTGGCTCATTCCTGTTTTGCATGTCAGTTAGGTATTTTATGTTATACTTCTGTTTATGTTCCCCGTGGGTGTCATGGGGTGCTTGGAGCTCTCCCTTAAGGAGAGGATACTGTTATGAACCACAGGTAGTGGTTCATTCCTATTTTATGTTTATAGTTCTCTTGCAGGCCAGGATTTCCCTTTGCTCTGGTTTAGAGGATTATTGTTTGCTGTCAGTGGTCAGTCTGTGTAATTGCAGTCTGTTCCCATGTGTTCAGCCTCACCTGGCTGCTAATTGCATCTTGTCAGTTTGGAGTCATGCAACAGGGCAGCTGCATGACATAATTAATTAGGCCTCTCTGTTATATGCTGGCTGAGTGCAATTCACAGACGCTGGTGATATTTCTAGGTTTCCAGTCTGCTTGAGTTCTGAGCTTGTTCCTGCCAGTTCCTGAGCTCCTGTGTAGCAGTGTCTGTCGAGCTGCTTCCTGTGTCGATTCCTGTGTCAGTCCCTGTGTCGATTCCTGTGTCTGATCCCGTGTCCTGCCGTGAAGCGTTCCTGTCCAGAAGTCCTGTGGCTTTGCCTATGCCTGGTCGAGTTTCTGGCTTCTTGGTGTCCACCAGTCTGTCGTTTGGGATTCTGCCTGTCCTCCAGTTCTGAGAGTCTGTGTCGGCAGCATTGGGGGTTCCTGTCCGTTTGCCAGTATTCGTACCGGTTCCGTGAGTAGCGGCTCTGCCGTGTCCGTCGGCCTAGGCCGCTGTATTCCGTTATTATTTCTGTCACTGGTGGTTTGCAGAGGGTTCTGCTTATGCTGTCACCGCCGGTACACAAAAGTAGTGTGTCGGCGTGTGGTCAGCATTTCCTTTGTTGTTCTTTTCCTTTGGTGGCAAGCCGCACATACTTTGGTTTTAGGTTTGTTAGTAGCCCCTGGCCTTGTTGTTTAGTTAGAGGGCCCCTTGTTATCACCCTGTCTCGGTTCACTCTTTGTCTCTCATTAAGACCTGAGGGGGCATCGAAGTTAGGCAGACGTAATCCGCCCTTCAAACGCGGCTGCCATGGGCTCAAGCAACCATAGTCTCGCAAGAGTGTACTGACAGCACGGGCGAGACAACGGAGATAGGGCGCCAGGGGCTATTCCCTTTCCATTCCCCTTTCCCAGTATTACGTCCTGGTGCTCTGGACTCACTTCAATACATCTCCCTTGTTCTGAGCACCAGGAACCTAACAGTACCAGAGTCACTACGTGGTGGAAATAGGGCAAAAAAGTTGCTTCAACTTTAAACAAGATGGATATTCAGATTGAATACCATCCATCCAAAAGGGTTAAATGAGTCATTGGGACTCAGTATTTTTTTATAGTTAAGAATGAAGCCCCACATTTTAAATATAAAAAGGTTCCTTGCCTGTGGTAACCATCATGATTTAATATTTTGCCATATAGATGTAATGAGCACATAGTATATTGATTTGCGATTGATATCATTAAAGGAGTAGAGTCTATACATAGTTTGATGTGGATATATGTGCAGAGTTTGCATGTGCTCTAATTAATTATTCATTTTAATCACATTTTATGCATTTTTATGCAAGGGTATATGTCATTGTTATGTAATGATATAGATTTGGGAGTATATGGGGGTTATTATGATGGAATCGAATGGAGTAAGCATTAATCAGTGCTTGGTTTTTTTAAAATACTGGTTTTAAACACTATAAGTTTTGCACTTGTTTCACAATATCTGTGCAGCATTGCCTGCATCATTTAGTACATTGATATAGACACTTGATACATAACCATATGGAAGTTTTTTGTAAGTTACATTTTCACATTCATCTAAAGCACTGTCTGTATTAAATACTTTGTTCTTTACATAGTTGAATGTACTGACAACAAAATCACACAAAAATTATCAATGGAAATCAAATTTATTAACCCTTGGAGGTCTGGATTTGGAGTAACCCTCAAAAATAAAGTGGAAAAACACACTACAGGCTGATCCAACTTTGATGTAATGTCCTTAAAACAAGTCAAAATGAGGCTCAGTAGTGTGTGTGGCCTCCACGTGCCTGTATGACCAACCTACAACGCCTGGGCATGCTCCTGATAAGGTAGTGGATGGTCTCCTGAGGGATCTCTTCCCAGACCTGGACTAAAGCATCTGCCATCTCCTGGACAGTCTGTGGTGGATGGAGGTGGATGGCGTTGGTGGATGGAGCGAGACATGATGTCCCAGATGTGCTCAATTGGATTCAGGTCTGGGGAATGGGCAGGTCATTCCATAGCATCAATGCCTTTGTCTTGCACGAACTGCTGACACACTCCAGCCACATGAGGTCTAGCATTGTCTTGCATTAGGAGGAACCCAGGGCCAACCGCACCAGCATATGGTCTCACAAGGGGTCTGAGGTTCTCATCTCGGTACCTAATGGCAGTCAGGCTACCTCTGGCAAGCACATGGAGGGCTGTGCGGCCCCCGAAAGAAATGCCACCCCACACCATTACTGACCCACTGCCAAACCGGTCATGCTGGAGGATGTTGCAGGCAGCAGAACATTCTCCTTGGCGTCTCCAGACTCTGTCACGTCTGTCACATGTGCTCAGTGAGAACCTGCTTTCATCTGTGAAGAGCACAGGGCGCCAGTGGCGAATTTGCTAATCTTGGTGTTCTCTGGCAAATGTCAAACGTCCTGCACGGTGTTGGGCTGTAAGCACAACCCCCACCTGTGGGCATCGGGCCCTCATACCACTCTCATGGAGTCTGTTTCTGATCATTTGAGTAGACACATGCACATTTGTGGCTTGCTGGAGGTCATTTTGCAAGGCTCTGGAAATGTTCCTCCTGTGCCTCCTTGCACAAAGGCGGAGGTAGCGGTCCTGCTGCTGGGTTGTTGCCCTCCTACGGCCTCCTCCACATCTCCTGATGTACTGGCCTGTCTCCTGGTAGCGCCTCCATGCTCTGGACACTACGCTGACAGACACAGCAAACCTTCTTGCCACAGCTCACATTGATGTGCCATCCTGGATGAGCTGCACTACCTGAGCCACTTGTGTGGGTTGTAGGGAGGTCATATAGACACATGGAGGCCACACACACTACTGAGCCTCATTTTGACTTGTTTTAAGGACATTACATCAAAGTTGGATCAGCCTGTAGTGTGTTTTCCCACTTTAATTTTGAGGGTGACTCCAAATCCAGGCCACCATGGGTTAATAAATTTGATTTCCATTGATCATTTTTGTGTGATTTTGTTGTCAGCGCATTCAACTATGTAAAGAACAAAGTATTTAATAAGAATATTTCATTCATTCAGATCTAGAATGTGTTATTTTAGTGTTCCCTTTATTTTTTTGAGCAGTATATATATATATATATATATATATATATTTATTTATTTATATATAAACACACAGACTTGAGCGGCACTCAAGTCCGTGTGTTTATACAGTGGGTTGCTCTGCATGGGAAGACACCGGGCATTATATCGACATAGTCTGGAGTGCGGACTCCTTGGATATTATATATATATATATATATATATATATATATATATAGAATACTGTGTACTCGGCACTCACTCATATGATGATAGGTGCTGCGGTGCCCTCCTGGAGGCGAAGACCTCTGGTAATAGGTTGGTGAAGAAGGCGGCACTCAGACAGGCGTAGAAAGTAGTAAACTTTTGTCAGTTTATTGCAACATGTTTCGGGGTAAATCCCCCGTCCTCATGGTGACCCTGAGGACGGGGGATTTACCCCGAAACATGTTGGAATAAACTGACAAAAGTTTACTACTTTCTACGCCTGTCTGAGTGCCGCCTTCTTCACCAACCTGTATATATATATATATATATATATATATATATAAAAAAAAATCTATTTATATCATTATACCTATTTATATCTATACCTACAGTGCATATGGAAAGTATTCACAGTGATTCACTTTTTCCACATTTTGTTATGTTTAAGCCTTGTTTCAAACTGGAATAAATTCACCTTTTCGCTCACAATGCTACACACAATGGGGGTCATTCCGAGTTGTTCGCTCGTTGCCGATTTTCTCTATTTTGCGATTAGTCGCTTACTGCGCATGCGCAATGTTTGCAGAGCGCATGCGCTTAGTTATTTTTACTCAACAGTTAGGTATTTTACTCATGGTATTACGAGGAATTTTCTTCGTTCTGGTGATCGGAGTGTGATTGACAGGAAGTGGGTGTTTCTGGGTGGAAACTGACCGTTTTATGGGTGTGTGTGAAAAAACGCTGCCGTTTCTGGGAAAAACGCGGGAGTGGCTTGAGAAACGGGGGAGTGTCTGGGCGAACGCTGGGTGTGCTTGTAACGTCAAACCAGGAACGAAACTGACTGAACTGATCGCAGTGGCAGAGTAAGTGTCGAGCTACTCAGAAACTGCTAAGAAATTTCTATTCGCAATTTTGCGAATCTTTCGTTTGCAATTCTGCTAAGCTAAGATTCACTCCCAGTAGGCGGCGGCTTAGCGTGTGCAATGCTGCTAAAAGCAGCTTGCGAGCGAACAACTCGGAATGAGGGCCAATACCCCATAATGACAACGTTAAAAATGTGTTTTTGAGATTTTTGCAAAATTATTAAAAATAAAAAACTAAGAAATCACATGTACATAAGTATTCACAGCCTTTGCTCAATACTTTGTTATGCATATTTGGCAGCAATTACAGCCACAAGTTTAGCACACCTATCTTTGGGCAGTTTTACCCATTCCTCTTTTCAGCACCTCTCAAGCTCCATCAGGTTGGATGGGAAGCGTCGGTGCACAGCCATTTTCAGATCTCTCCAGAGATGTTCAATCGAATTCAAGTCTGGGCTCTGACTGGGCCACTCAAGGACATTCACAGAGTTGTCCTGAAGCCACTCCTTTGATATCTTGGCTGTGTGCTTAGGGTGCTTGTCCTGCTGAAAGATGAACCGTCACCCCACTTTGAGGTCAAGAGCGCTCTGGAGCAGGCTTTCATCCAGGATGCCTCTGTACATTTCTGTATTAATTTTTTCCTCTATCCTGACTAGTCTCCCAGTTCCTGCCATTGAATAACATCCCCACAGCATGTTGCTGCAACCACCATTCTTTATTGTAGGGATGGTATTGGCCTGGTGATGAGCGGTGCCTGGTTTCCTCCAAACATGACACCTGGAATTCACGCTAAAGGGTTCAATCTTTGTCTCATCAGACCAGAGAATTTTGTTTCTCATGGTCTGAGATTCCTTCAGGTGCATTTTGGAAAACTCCAGGTAGGCTGTTACATGCTTTTTACTAAGGAGTGGCTTCTGTCTGGCCACTCTACATACAGGCCTGATTGGTGTATTGTTGCAGAGATGGTTGTCTTTCTGGAAGGTTCTCCTCTCGCCACAGAGGAATGCTGTAGCTGACAGAGTGACCATTGGGTTATTGGTCACCTCCCTGACTAGATCCCTTCTCCCCCGATTGCTCAGTTTAGACAGCTGGCCAGCTCTAGGAAGAGTCCTGGTGTTTCCAACTTCTTCCATTTACACATGATGGAGGCCACTGTGCTCACGAGATAATCCTGTCTTTGGAGGTCTACATACAAATCCTTTGACTTCATGATTGGTTTGTGCTTAGACATGCACTGTCAAGTGTGGGACCTTATATAGACAGGTGTGTGCCTTTCACAAGTCATGTCCAATCAACTGAATTTACCACAGGTGGACTCCAATTAAGCTGTAGGAACATTGCAAGGATGATCAGTGGAAACAGGATGCACCTGAGCTCAATTTTGAGATTCATGGCAAAGGCTGTGAATACTTATTTACATGTGATTTCTTAGTTTTTTACTTTTAATAAATCTGAAAAAATCTCAAAAAACTTATTTTCACATTTTCATTAAGGGGTATTGTGTGTAGAATTTTGAGGGAAAAAATAAATTTATTCCATTTTGGAATAAGGCTGTAACATAACAAAATGTGGAAAAAGCGAAGCGCTGTGAAATCTTTGTGGATGCACTGTATATATCTGAGTCATGAAGGGGGCAACATGCTCCAGACATTTTGTGTCAAAATATGTTATACTATAAAGTATTTCTACATAATTTCCATAAAGTCCCCTATTTTACAATACATTTCCTGTATTCACCTCAAATAATATAATTTATGGATAACATTAATTAACATATTTATACAGAAGTGGCAGAATTGACAGCTTTAGTGTAAACCAATTTAAATACATTTCTGATCTTTGGATCATTAATTTTGCCATTGGCAAGACTACAAAGCACCAGATGGACCCTCTCTTTTTCACTTCTATGTAGCACATTGAAAAATGTTTTGAAATCCATTTGAACACAACTGGTAAAACATGAAAAACATCATAAGAACAATGTAAAGTTTACAACCAAATAGGAAAGAATGCAATATTTCTTAAAAACTGCAAACTACTTGTACAAAGCTCCCTTGGTTGCTGTTTGGATGAAAGTTGTTATATAATTACAAATTGTTATAAAGAAAAAACATAAACAGCATCAAATAGTTACAGTAACTTTGGCCAGTCATAATTAGCTTGTTTTGGTTTTTGGCATTGTATTCAACTTAGAAAAGCATCCTGCTCAAAAAGACAATTGCATTTTAAATTAAAGATTCAATTTATTCAGTTTAAATGGGAGATGTGTAAGTTTAGAGAGAGATAACATGGATCAATTGCCCAAAGCAATCAGCTTCCTTCTGTCATTTCATAGACTGTACTAGACAAATGACAGTTACAGTAGAATCAAAGCGGTTGCTTTGAGTACACAGCTATATGTATAATTCATGTCTCTGTTGCTGGCCCATTGCATAGTGCTAGGGGAATTTATGTTGTGTTTTTATTATCTTAATTTCATTCAACTCTGGTAGGCCTAATAAGTTGATTATGGTATAAGTAACTTACATTTTGTGTTTCACTGTTCTGAGAGGCTTATATGGGATCAGAAGCTGGATGTAAGGCTGATCCTTGTAGTAACATATTGCAGAACCATGTTGTGACTCCATGCAAGGTTGGGCAGGCATACAAGTGTAATCCCCTTTCCACAACAGGGCACTTCATAAATTCTTTAACTGCTGAAGTGCCGGGTGGAGTCAGAGGGTTGCAATGCTCAACACAGCAGAGGTGCAGAGACATTGGGGGTAATTCAGAGTTGATCGCAGCAGCAAATTTGTTAGCAGTTGGACAAAACCATGTGCACTGCAGGGTGGGGGGGGCAAATATAACATGTGCAGAGAGAGTTAGATTTGGGTGGGGTATGTTAATACTGAAATCTAAATTGCAGTGAAAAAATAAAACAGCCAGTATTTACCCTGCACATAAACAAAATAACCCATCCAAATCTAACTCTCTCTGCAAATTTTATATCTGCCACACCTGCAGTGCACATGGTTTTGCCCAACTGATAACAAATTTGCTGCTGCGATCAACTCTGAATTACCACCATTGCCAAGACTTCATCAAATATTGTATCTAATACTAACGTAATGCCCAGATACCCAGGTGTGCTTGCTCTTGTGGCAATTAATTTCCTTTTAAGATTCCAGCAGCGAAGGCACACCAGAGAGGCAAGTACAGGTGTAACTCCCCTTTTAGCAGAAACAATGATAAACCGTTGTAAAGGTATAATGCGGTTCTATTTGTTTAAATGGGCAAAGGAGATAAATTGATACATGCAGTCATTTATTTAGGCTCCAACTTTAGGAAGGCAGGTTCTTACAATGTAAAACAGTATTAAATACTATACTTACAGGCTTCAATATTGTGACATGTTATGTTTTGGGGTTCTCGTGGATAGAAGTAATTTCAATTGTACTGTCATTGGATATGTTATTTTGGATATTGGAAAAGACTAATATTCTGTATATTGGCTACAACTTGGCAGAGGATCCTCTAATTCGGATTTACTTTGTAGACAAACCTATTTTATTACCAGTTTAGATTTTTTTTAACAATCCAGTGTCTACTGGAAAAAATATTTTGTATAGACATAGACTCTAAAAGGGTACAATACACTTTGTTCCAGATCATATTTAAATGACCCAAAAGATGCATTAATTCACAGTCAATAACAAGAAAAGATGTATGATTTATTGCGATATCAATATGTGCAAAAGATTAGTGATGACTTGGGTGAAGAGGGAGCTACATTATTGCAGACAAACTGTGCCCAAGGCAAAAGTTCTGGCCAACCATCCTATAAAGCAGTAATAAATAATCAGAAATATTTCTACAGTGTTTAATTTTTCCACTCAGACTGGTGGTCTGCAAGTGATAAGCTTATTAAAATTATATTTTTTGTTTTCAGTTTTATAAAACGTGTTCTCCAAATTATTAAAATAACTTCTGAATCCCTATTAGAAACATTATTTGTGTGAATACTACAGAGTCTAAGGGGGTACAGTAATAGCATTTGACTTACAGGCATCGGCATAAAGGCATATCTGTCCAATGTTATACAGTGGCAATCTTTAAAAAGTCAAAACTAACCTGGGACAGATTTACAGTCAACAGTATGCTATATGCCTGCAGGTTACAACCCTCTAATTTCCCATTAACATGACTACATACTGTAGGTAATCATGTAGGATGATAGTGAAGGGAGTTACAGAAATAGAATAATATTTGCCAGAAGGAGTAAAGGTCTGGGTCACAAGCTAAAATTCAAAAATGGGAAACAGCCAAAGACTAAAGGTTTGTAAATAGATAATCAGGCAGTGTCTAACGATACAAGTACAGCAATGGAGTAAAAATAAATGCAGGAGTTTGGTTCACAGTAGACAGGCAATATATAGAAATGCCGCAGATGGGAATGAGCCTTAATACTCTGGCATAGAATGGTGTTTAGGGTGATTTTTTATATTCTTCCTGACTTTGAAAATTGGCATCCAAAAGATGTCAGCCATAGCTGAATGAGATACTTTAGAAGCTGAGAGAGAGAAGAGTGAGCAGCTGAAAGAGCTCAATTAAAATGGGCATCCTTGCACCAGACCCAGCTGTGTGATGCTTCCTGACACTGACTATATTTTGGATCTAATAGATGCCAAAATCTTTCCCAGTGGAATACAGTTCCATGGTAAACATTTAAAACCATATATATGAGGGAGGTGTGTGCTGGTGGCCATCTTGTGCTGTCATATTTCTGAAACGTCTGGGAACTGGCCTGTCCTTTCTGACTTCTACGGCAGCAATCTGGGGTGCCAGTCACTGGTCCTTGTTGGACTTATCTTGGAGACAGTCGGGAGAGCATGGCGGTCCTGTTTTCTGGACTCCAGGATGCAAATTAAAGCCACCATGGGAGGACTTCCGGTGGGCGGGGCATCCAGCATGGCCGCTTTTTACTCCCTCTCTGCACAGGGGCTCGAGTAATTTACTCTAATCTTTCTTTTATCACCCCTTTGGGTCTGCTAACTTGGTGGGAGTGTGTTCCCCCAATACTGAGGATCAGATTGCTGCCCTATTCGCCCCTGTGGACCTATCTTACACTGATGTTAAACCGTTTTATGTGAACGGTGTGGATGACTGCCTTTTTCTGGCGTGAAACCCGCCTGGGGAAACGTGACACTGATCGAACTGCTCCCTTCTTCCTTTCCACGGCCTCGTACAGCTGCCCCTTCCATCTGGGGGTCTAGGGCAAGGAGCACCCCTTTCTGTGCCTTCCGAGGTGGTGCCCCCGCAGTGAATACCCGACTCGTGGCCCGCGGACTCCCGGAGCTGTGGTGGCCTGGGCTGTCGGGCAGGAGACACTGCTGCTAGAGCTCCGCCGCGAGCCGTACGGACCCTCCCTGAGCTGCAGCCCGCTGGACAGGAGGGCTCTCCTGTACCCTGCCGCCTCTCTCCTTCGGAGGCTGGGACGTGGTGCCAGTTCTCCCCCCACCTCACACCTGAACAGCCGCGACCCGGCTGGAGCTCCGTCTCTGTGCCGCCGGAGGTGCCTGTGAGGACCACGATGGCTGTGTGCCTGGATCTGCCGCTGGCACCCGCTACGGCTGCTGCTCTGCACTGCTGCCCTGGGCTGCTGCTGTCTTCGTGGGAGGACATCGGAGCCGACGGGATTGTGGAGGTGCACTGCTGGACCTCCTAGGACCAAGAAGATCCGTCCCTACCCGTGCCGCTACAGACGTCCCTACCCGTGCCCGTCTGTTGCTGACGTCCGGGGGACTCCGGGACTGCCGTCTCCGGGACCCTCTGTTGGTTGGTGGCCCCGGGAGTCTTCTGCTGCTTACCGCTGCTCTTTTTATGCGGGGTGATGTGACCGCTACCTTCCTGAGTACGAAGCCGGGCTGTAGGGGAGTCTGAGGATCTGTGTGCTGGACGTTTAAGTGGCACTGATCTTGCCACCGCTCAAGGTACTAATACTGTTTGTCTCCCCCTCCACTTTTTACTAACAATTTCTCCCTTTCCTCCTTTACTCTACCCCTTACTTGGTACCGTCCCTCCTCTTGTGTGATCCCTCTCTCCCCAGCTGCGGTGCATTTTTTCCCTCCCTAGCTGAAACTACCCTTGCTTACCCCTCTCTTTCTCTCCCTTAATTGCACATTTCTTTTATGCACTCAAAGTATATTTGGTAACATTTAATACTGTGCGGGACAGATTAGCCCCTTATTTGGACCTTTATTGAACTCCGGTCTTTAGCTGTGCCACAAAATAAAAAAAAATAAAAAAGGGGGTGTATCAACGTTCCTCACGGACTGTGTCGCTGTCCCCTGTTGCAATCCCCCACCTATCCCTGCTCGAGTGTCCACTGTACCCACAGACAACTTGTGGCACTGGCGGATGCTACACTGAGACGCCCCTTCTCTGGAGAGGACTCTAAATGCCAACTGCTTGATTACTAAGCTCAAGCCTTATTTATTGTTTGTTTTTTCTTTTGAAGTTATCTATATATTTTTGTTGTTAAAATTTGAGTCTGTTCCACCTAGTGTGTAGCACTATTATATTTACAATACTACGTGGCACTGTGCTGCCCCGGCGGGTCCTACTCTCCGAAGAGGAATTTGCATTTTGCCTATTTGATTGCTGGCCGTGGGCCTTATTTGTAATCTCTGCCTCATTGCATATCCTTATTTTATCCCACTATCTGTTGGTTCCCCTTGGAACTTATCTGTGCTGTTTGTTATTTTTCATATTTTGTTGAATTTTGTATTTTATTTCTTTATTCTCTGCGGAGAATCCTATATGTGACGTTTGTTATTTTTACTCGATAACTATTCTATATTGCTTGACACCCCAAATTGTATTCAGAAATACGTCTATGTTTCAGTTGGGGACAGCTGTGATTAGTCCCCGGGACCATCCTGTGGGCTTTTCCGCAGCTTGCAGTATGTTTTGAATAATTTGATCTGGTTTCACGCTTCCGCCCGAGTTTTATATGTACTTACCTCTGATTTACTACTAACGCTTGTAATTGTGGGATCAGTACCTGGGAGTGATATTAACTGCTCCACGTTTAGCTCCCTGGGGTATGGACAGATACCTCGACAAGGCCATGCCTCCGAAACAATCCAACACCTCATACAAGGCAGGGAAGGGGAAGGATGTTCCCCCTAAATCAAGTCCACCCTCCCCAGCTGGGCATGGGTCGGAATCACATAATTCACCTAGTGATAACACTCCCCCCCTGACAGCCAAAGAAATCTCGGATTTTCTTTTGTCCTTGCTTGATAAGCGATTTGACGACCTACAAGCCCGTTTAGAAACGGGTTTAGCCCGCGTAGATTCTCATGCAACGCGTATTACCGCATTGGAAACAAGAGTGGGTGACACTGAGGACCTGGTCCACACCTGTCAAGACGGAGTATCTTCTCAACATAAATATATACAACAACTACAGGATAAAGTTGAGGACCTAGAAAATAGATCTTGAAGAAATAACCTGTAGACATCCCAGCCTCGTTGGGAATCATAGATGATATAGAACTTCCACATATCGAAAGAGCCCATAGGCTGGGAGCGATGCAGGACGGGACACAGAAACGTTCCCGGCCAGTCATTGCCCGTTACCTAGACTACAGGGCCAAGAAGCAAATTCTTGCAGCGTACTGCAAAACCAGAGAATTATTAGTCAAGGGCCACAAGATCCTTATATTTCAGGACTTCTCGGCGGCTGTGGCTCAGAAAAGAAAGGAGTTCTCTGACGTTTGTTCCTATCTACATAGTAAAAATATCAGATTCGCCTTACTGTTAGAGATGAGTGAGTTCGGATGTAACGCCAGAATTAACGCCAGTTCGGTTTTATCCGGATTTTTCTTATTGGCTATCCAAAACACGTGACGTCCGTGAGCCAATAAGATGCCATTTTGAGAACCGAGTAAATCCGAGTAAAACCGAGTAAAACCGAACCCGCTCATCTCTACTTACTGTACCCAGCCAAACTGCGGGTCTTGGAGAGTGGAGGTAAAATGTTTACACAGACCCGGTGGTGGCGAGATCTCACTTTCTAGCTCATGGGTCCCCACCTAGATTGCCTATTAATTAGAATATCAGGTGCTGGGGGGCAGTGGGTCGCACGTTTCAGGTACCCCCGCCTCTGGCAGATGTGTGTTAACCTACCTTATTATTTATTTTTATTTTTTGCTTCTATTCCATTTTGTTTGTTTTTTTATTTTTATTTTTTTATTTTTATCTTTCTAATTAACTTTATTGGTGTTCAGTGTGCGCACCACTAGGCCTAGCTGGTGCCCACCACAGTTTTGGTTGTTAGGAAAATGTTAGAAAATAGAGATACGAGACATTATGAAATATTGAGATTGAGCATTGCATTTCATGTTATTCTGGTGTTACTGCTGTTGAAGTATTTATTACTCTGGGGATCTTGGAGTATGAGGGGAGCCGCCATTGTATGCATATTTATGTTGTCTACCTGTCAGTTAATTCACTGCCCTGAGGGGATTAGGTAGCCATGCTGTCAGCAGACTCATCCTCATCTGAGGTTGTGCCCCCGAAGCCGCTACAATTCATTTCTTGGAATGTAGGAGGACTTAACTCCCCTGTCAAGCGAAGACGTGTGGTCACGCATCTTAAACGCTCTCACCCGGATGTAATTTTCCTACAGGAAACACACTGGCTGATTGGCGAGGAAAATGTATTGAAAGCTCCATGGCTTGGTTCTTGTGTCGCAGCTCCTTTCCGTACGAAATCGAGAGGGGTTGCCATACTTTTTAGAAAAGATCTCCCCGTCACTATTTTGACAGAAATCATTGACCCCGAAGGCAGATATATCATAATGGACATAGAGCTTTTTCAATCAAAATTTACCCTTGTCAATATATATGCCCCGAATGTTAATGCACACATATTCCTTCAAGACATTACCCACACTCTTTTAAGCAGAACTAATCATTCTCTAATAGTGGGGGCGACTATAACATGGTGGACGATCCTACAGTTGACAGGTCACCGACTATGCCTAGAACCACTGACTCCCAGAGCAGACATTTACTGACATTTAGGGATTCCCTTGATATCTCTGATCCGTGGAGATTGCTACATCCAACCAACAAAACGCATACTCATTTGTCACTGATACATGGAACGTTGTCTCGTATTGACAAGTTCTTAATTGCCGATGGCTTAATGTCCCAGGTTGCTGGGGTGGATATACTTGACATATTGATCTCTGATCATGCCCCTGTCACGTTGGCATTAACCCACCCCAATATGCACTCGACAGATCGTATCTGGAGGTTCCCACAATACTTGGCAGACTCCGAAGATTTTAAATTGTACCTCACATACCATTGGACCAATTATGTGGATGAAAATATAGATTATTGGGATAGACCTGACATCTTTTGGAACGCCTCCAAGGCAGTAATGAGGGGTCATATTATCAGTTATGTCACCCGGAAAAAAAGGGAATCCAAACTGGAATACACTTCGCTAAAAGCGGCAATGTCCGCTGCCTTCCAAACATACACTTCTACTCCAACAGAGCTTACCCTTACTGAGTATAAGCAGGCTAGGCGCCTACTTGAAACTTATTTAGCTACCCAGGCGAAACACTCTTTACACTTTACCAAAAATACATTTTATAGATGGGGCAATAAGGCTGGTAGGTTGCTGGCGGTCATTTCCCAGCCTCCCAAAAAACGTCACATTATAACTACCATACACCACCCCAGGTCTGGCCGTATTATCACTAAATCTCAAGAAATAGTGGAACAATTTCAATCCTATTTTCAATCCCTGTTTAGCTCGACACAAATAGATACTGACATACAATCACAACTGCTCACAGCTGAGGCACTGCCCATTCTAACTCGAGATCAGAGAGAAGACCTTGTGGGCAAAATAACACCGGAAGAAATTAATACTGTTATCTCCAATTTGCCACATGGTAAGTCTCTGGGTCCAGATGGCTTATCAGGAGATTACTACCGCATGTTACAGGCCCACATCGTCCCCACCCTATTGGAATTGTTTCAGGCGATACATGAAAGGAGCTCTCCGTCTCCTTTCTTCAATGAAGCAATTATTACACTTATCCCCAAACCTGGTAGGGACGCCAAGTTTCTTTCCTCATACAGACCAATTAGTCTATTGAATGTGGACTACAAAATAATGGCCAAGATAATGGCGATGCGGCTTAAGTCCATTCTCCCTGATGCACTCACCACAACACAAATGGGTTTTGTAACTGGTAGGCATGCGGTTAAAGCAATCCGCATGGCGCTAGCAGCGGTGGCGGCATCCCAGTCTCCATGTGCAGACCTGAATATGCTTCTCAGCCTTGATGCCAATAAGGCCTTTGACATGGTCCTGTGGCCACATTTGTTTACTGTGTTGGAGAGAAGAGGCTTTGATACGGGATTTATTAATTATGTACGTTACATCTATGACAATCCGTCTGCATCTTTATTAATAAATGGGATCAGGGGCCAACGGTTCTTTTTGGAAAGGGGTACCCACCAGGGATGCCCCTTATCGCCACTGCTATTTAATCTGGCCCTCGACCCGTTGCTTAGGACATTGCAGGATTGGTCGGTTTTCCGGGTTATAAAAATGGGTGGTCAGGAAATTAAGCTGTCTGCTTTCGCTGACGATATTCTTTTATATATATCTGACCCTGAGCATTCCCTTAATTTGATCCTAGACAAGATCCAATTATTTGGCCGCATTTCAGGCTTTAGTATCAATATGGACAAATCTAAAGCATTATTATTATATGGTAATGTGACATGTCCGAGTTGGACCTCACACTTTCCCCTCCACTGGGTGTCCACTTATATCATATATTTGGGGGTTATAGTGCCACGCTGTATGTCTGAGCTATACAAAATCAATGTAAACAAGGCCATATGCACCCTAAATGATGATATTAGGAGATGGGAACATCTTCCATTGTCCTATTTAGACAGGGCTAACCTGCTAAAAATGGTGGCTATACCGCGCATACTATATCCACTACAGACACTCCCCATACTGCTAACAAACCGAGACATCCAAACGATCAACAAACTAATCCGAACCTTTATATGGAGGGGAGGCCAGGCACGTATTGCTTTACGTAAACTTGCCCAACCTAAATCCAATGGAGGTATCAATTTTCCAGATGTGGTAACTTATAACCATGCTGCACTTCTGAGACACTTGAGAGATTGGCTGCAAAATAGTTCAGTATATACAATACATCTCTCAAACAGAATTTTTTAGCAGATGTGGGTCTGACTGTTTTCTTCACCAACATGATTGGGAGATATCAGACCATATCAAGTCAAACCCTCTTTTGTGGTCTACTAGGAAAATGTGGCGCATATTGCGCCACAATGCAAAATTAAATCAATACTACTCCTTGCACTTGCCCTTACTTAAAAATCCAGAGTTTTTGGGCGGCATGGCTGCCCATCCCTTTACATCATGGAGGGAGGCTGGTATAGCGTCTATTCGATCATTGGTGTCTGTGGAGAACCACCGCTTGCTTACCTTCTCAGAGGTCTCAACAAGACATGCTGCGGTCGTTTCTTCTCCCCTTCCATTTTTGCAAACACAATTCTACATTAGACACATTATTACATATTTTGCCGAGGGAGATTGGAATAATCCTCTGGATAGCCTCTTGTTGCACCCAGTACCGAGACACAAGGCCATATCCATACATTATACTTTCTTGAGGACAATATTAGATCACGCTAATGTGACAGGTGGCATGTCTAAATGGTTGGCTCACTTTCCTGGGCTGACCATACCTGAAACGGAAAAAGCACTGTTGTACTCCCGAAAGGTCCTTCCAGCAAGCATGTACACTGAACTGTTTCTTAATGTGTATCATAACACCTATTTATCCCCGTTAAGACACTATCATATGGGAACGTCGGAAATACACTCCTGCTCAAGATGCCACCAGAGTGAGGCTGATACGTATCATTGTTTGTGGGCATGTCCAATTGTACAATATTTTTGGCATCTCATTAGGAGATATGCGGAGGCTCATTTAATAACCTATGTTCCCTTTACCCCCGAATGGGCAGTTCTGGGTATCATCGATTCCACCCTCCGCATGCCATCGGAATGTAAAAAACTACTGATAGCCCTTAGTGCGGCCGGGAAGAAAATGATCCTACAGGGATGGTTAGATAGTACGCCTCCACAGATACCATTATTTTTGAGTAAACTACACCATATATTCAGGATGGACTGGGTGGAGGCTATTGTTGATAGAGGTAAACAGGTAAACAAGTTTTTTAATCTCTTGGAATCTTATATTTCCACTCTGCCCCTCACGACACGGCTACACATTCATAACAGCCTTAAGAACACTACATGGTACTTAACTAGACTGGCTGCGCAGGACCGACCTATATCTTTGGTTTTGGAATGGACAGGTTATGGCGGCTCCCCTTATAGATGCGTCAGTGATGTATAGAGTCATCAATGTATTGACAGACCACTCAAATATATTGCATAAATCTTTGTGGTCTGAGTAATGTGAATTTGATGTATAACCCCTAATCATGATTCCTGTATATTACTGTATTTTGCATTTTCTGTTCACCTGTAACATGTGATGCGAATATAAGTGATGTCTCAATAAAAAGTTTGTTTAAAAAAAAAAAAAAGCCACCCTGGACTTTGGCCTGCCAAGCCACACCAATTCTTCTTACTGAGTCCTCCCACATCTTCTTACTGAGTCCTCCCACAGGGTAATTGTATTGGGGTTCAACCGATACTGGAGATTGCTGTGTGCCTCTGAAATCGGTACTGACTCCACGCCAGTGCTGAGCTGAATTATCTGTCCCCTCCAGTGCTGTCCATCTACTCAGTGCTGCTGATCTGAGCTATCTGTCCATCCTCCACTGCAATGCTGCTGAGCTGGTCTGAGTGTCCACTGGAATCCCCTTAGTGTAATATTGGCCAAGAAAGATATACTGTACAGGCAGTTTGCAAGTCATTGTTATTATTGTTTGTCGTGCAGTTTCATCTTTTGTCTAAATGTGTCATACTAGTGCTGCTGTTGCCCAGAGCTATGCTGATATATTTTTGTACAACTGGTGTTTGGTGTAGGTACCATGCCCCACTGTATTTACATAATTAAATATAAGTTTACCATTCGCTAACATTCATGACTACAGGACCTTCTTCGGGGTGCTTCCACTCTGTGTAATGCCATCTCTTGCACAATAAGACTTTTATCTAGTCTCCAAACTTTCAAGCAATACAGGAAAACTCACCGTTTGAATCAAGTTTGTCAAATTCTGGAGCCGCCAATATAACATTTATAAGCTTTCTAATCTAACTACATCTCTGCACAGTCCACACATATCCTCACATTATTTTTATCTTTCTTCACTTTCACATCCGCATGACCCCTGGCTAACATTGCTGCGTGACTATATGATAGTCATATTGCAATCTGGCTGGACCATTATGCAATAGATAGCCCCTTTCCTTGTGTATCAATACCTATTTCTCTATACCGTAGATTGTATGCTTGTGGGCAGGACCTTCCAACCTCTATGTCTATCTATTTTTATGCAGTTTTTGTTTTTTTACTGCTGCTAACAATTGTAAAGTGCAACTGAACATTCTGTGCTATATTATATATATTATATAAACTGTTAATAAATAAATAAATGTACACTGGCCCTCATTCCGAGTTGTTCGCTCGCTAGCTGCTTTTAGCAGCTTTGCACACGCTAAGCCGCCGCCTACTGGGAGTGAATCTTAGCTTTGCAGAATTGCGAACGAAAGATTTGCATAATTGCGAATAGAAATTTATTTGCAGTTTCTGAGTAGCTCGGGACTTACTCTGCCACTGCGATCAGTTCAGTCAGTTTCGTTCCTGGTTTGACGTCACAAACACACCCAGCGTTAGCCCAGACACTCCCCCGTTTTTCCAGCCACTCCCGCGTTTTTCCCAGAAACGGCAGCGTTTTTCCGCACACACCCATAAAACGGCCAGTTTCCGCCCAGAAACACCCACTTCCTGTCAATCACACTCCGATCACCAGAACGAAGAAATATCTTTGTTAAGCCGTGCGTAAAATACCTAACTTTTTGGCAAATTTACTTGCCGCAGACGCACTGCGAACATTGCGCATGCGCAGTATGCGACAAATCGCTCAGTTACGAAAACCACTAACGAGCGAACAACTCGGAATGAGGGCCATGATGTCATATAATAATCTCCCATATGTACTTGCACCTACAGGTCAGGTAGACATCACCTTTTAGCTTTCCATTCTCCTCCCTGTTCTTGTTCTGTACATATGTCTTGCTGCTCCTGTTTTGATTATCATTCTTGTATTGAAGTGATACAGTATAATGTATCTATCAAATTTATTATATAATTGCCCTGCATTTTTACAAATGTTTTGTTATAAAAGCTTGATAGACATTGGGTGTTAATGCCTGTATAATATATATAAGTGTGTATATATAAGTACATTTCAGCAACTACAGGCATACATAAATTAATTGTTAACATATTTCCTACGTGGTCACTACTTTTGTATTACTTAAAAACATATCAATGTTTAAAATGGAAAAATACTCAGATATTGTGATTATAATGTAAAAGGAAAATAAGGAAAACAGCTATTGGCTCCACCTTAACAGTATGTCCAATGAAATGTGGTGCTAGTACACAGCTTGCAATAAATTGCTTCTTTTTGTATACAGTTATTTAAATAGAAGCAGCATAATGTGCCTTTTTTCACCATGTGCATGTTCCGCATTTATAGTCATAATTAGGATCATTTCCCACGCTGCGATTAAGGGTCATGTATGCTCCATCTGCTATCATTCCAAATAGTAATTATCATCAAAATAGCAAATCTTGAAGATTTAAAGAGCACCATCTTCGGTTCATTAAAGTATTAATGGACATTTTAATTAAAACACCATTTGATAGTGTTTGTGTAGTTCTTTTACAAAATATAATTTTTCTAATATACTGTATATTTTTCTTTTTCTAATTATTTCTAATGTCACTATTCTAAAGAGAGATTACATTGATTTTGTATGTCCCAAAGCATCCATGTTCTTCTTACGCTATGCAACAAAATGCAATTTAACAAATAGCACTGTGGAAAGAAAGTACTGGCTGGTGATGCATGGATGCAGTATGCTGAGGTAAGCACTGTTGCTGAGGAAACAAACCTGCAATAATGCTTCTGTGAATATTGTAATTACTAGTCTAATTGTATAAGCAAAGCTCAAGGATAGATTTAAAAAAGAAAAGAAAACCTAAGCTACTGTACCCATTACTGATCTTATAGTTAAGCCAATGCTACTGCATATAAAATATACAAAAATACCTCACAGTCGAACTCCATAGTAATTTGCTTTAAACTGGAATTTGCTAATTATCAGGCACATCAATAAATCAACAAGGGCTGATGCTGAGTTGATATTAAAATGACTGTAATTTACGTTTAAAAACGCAAATACAAATGCAGCGTCTGTTTACACGTATGCAGAGCAAAGAAAATATTGAGGTCCCTCTACATTTTCAGTATACAGTATGTACTGAGCAGTAAATCTCCCTACACTCCCTGTTTAGTATGGTTGGTAGTAGTCAGTACTGGTGGTGGCACCTATATCATAGAGCCTTAGGTAGAGTATGGTGCTGTTAGTAATGTGGATAATCTATCTATCTATCTATCTATCTATCTATCTATCTATCTATCTGTCTGTCTGTCTGTCTGTCTGTCTGTCTGTCTGTCTATCTATCTATCTATCTGTCTGTCTGTCTGTCTGTCTGTCTGTCTGTCTATCTATCTAAGTGATTCATATGTGCATGATACCTATACAGCTGCTGCTTGTAGTTCTGTAATATTTAGAATGTCACTGTCAGTGGAGATACGCAGACAGTTTTATTGTCTCTACTACACTACCAACCACAGTTACTCATCTCCAAACATGCTTCCCATCCACAGAAATACCTCACAGCAAAGGTTTTCAAATGCAGTCCTCAGCGCATCCCAATGGTCCAGGTTTTAGGTATATACATTAGAGATGAGCGGGTTTGGTTCCCTGAGAACCGAACCCTACCGGACTTCACTGCTCGAGCCCGGATTCGAGTCATGCTCGGGTTTTCCTGCCTGACTAGGAAACCAGAATGAGGCAAAATCATCACCCTTCTGTCGGATTCTCCCGGGGTTTGGATTCCATTTAAGGAGCCGCGTGTCAACGCCATTTTCACTCCGGCATTGGAGAGTGTAGAGAGAGGACGTGTCTCCGTCCTCAGTGTCCTGCATCAGTTCAGTGGTAGTGTCTTGTGCTGCATCAGTCCAGTCACAGTGGTTGTGTTCTCTGCTGCCATATGTCCAGTGCAGCTGTATAAGTCCAGTCCAGTGGTGCTGTGTTGTGCTGCATCAGTCCAGTGGTGGTGTCTTGTGCTGCATCAGTCCAGTCACAGTGGTGGTATCCTCTGCTGCCATATGTACAGTGCTGCTGTATAAGTCCAGTCCAGTGGTGCTGTGTTGTGCTGCATCAGTTCAAGGTTGGTGTATTGTGCTGCATCAGTCCAGTCACAGTGGTGGTGTCCTCTGCTGCAATATGTCCAGTTCTGCTGTAAAAGTCCAGTCCAGTGGTGCTGTGTTGTGCTGCATCAGTTCAATGGTGGTGTATTGTGCTGCATCAGTCCAGTCACAGTGGTGGTGTCCTCTGCTGCCATATATCCAGTGCTGCTGTATAAGTCCAGTCCATTGCAGTGGTACTGTGTTGTCCTGCATCAGTCCAGTGGTGGTGTCCCTGTGCTGCCATATATATGTCCAGTGGTACTGCCGTATATGTCCAGTGATACTGCCGTATATGTCCAGCAGTACTGTCGTATAAATCCAGTAATCCTGCTGTATAAATCCACTGATCCTGCCATATAATTCCAGTGGTACTGGCGTATAAATCCAGTCCAGTAATACTGCCATATATGTCCAGTGATACTGCCGTATATGTCCATTGATACTGCCGTATATGTCCAGCGGTACTGCCGTATAAATCCAGTGATCCTGCCGTATAATTTTAGTGGTACTGGCGAATAACTCCAGTGATCCTGCCGTATAATTCCACTGATCCTGCCGTATAATTCCACTGTTCCTGCCGTATAATTCCAGTGGTACTGGCGTATAAGTCCAGTCCAGTGATTCTGCCATATATGTCCAGTGATACTGCCGTATATGTCCCTTGATACTGCCATTTATGTCCAGTGGTACTGCCGTATAAATCCAGTGATCCTGCCTTATGATTCCACTGATCCTGCCATATAATTCCAGTGGTACTGGCGTATAAGTCCAGTGATCTTGCCATACAATTCCAGTGGTACTGGTGTATAAATCCAGTGATCCTGCCGTATAATTCCAGTGATCCTGCTGTATAATTTCAGTGGTACTGGCGTATATATCAACTGCCAGTGATACTGCCGTATATGTCCAGTGGTACTGGCGTATAAGTCCAGTGATCCTGACGTATAATTCCAGCGATCCTGCCGTATAATTCCAGCGATCCTGCCATATATGTCCAGTGTTACTGCCATATAATTCCAGTGATACTACCATATATATATATATATATATATATATATATATATATATACCCTGTTGCAAACTGGATTACTGAGGCCATAACAACTATGCTGGTGTTACACATGCGTCTGGTATCTGCCATTAGTGCAGTGGGACTGTGGTGCCAACCCTAGATGGGCCAGGTGTTTGTGCCACACACTTGTGTCACTTAGCTTAGTCATACAGTTACCTCATTGCCCTCTTTTACTTCTTGGCATGATGTGCTGTTTGTGTTCTATGTTTTTTTTAAAAGTGCCATCCTGTCTGACACTGCAATGCCACTCCTAGATGGGTCAATTGTTTGTGTCGCTTAGCTTAGTCATACAGCTGCCTCATTGCACCTCTTTTTCATTTTTGCATGATGTGCTGTTTGGGGCCTTTTTTATATTTGCCCTCCTGTCTGACACTGCAGTGCCACTCCTAGATGGGCCAGGTGTTTGTGCCGCACACTTGTGTCGCTTAGCTTAGTCATACAGCAACCTCATTGCACCTCTGTTTCTTCTTTGCATGATGTGCTGTTTGGGGCCTAGTTTTTTAAAGTGCCATCCTGTCTGCAACTGCAGTGCCACTCGTAGATGGGCCAGGTGTTTGTGCCGCACACTTGTGTCGCTTTGCTTAGTCATACAGCCACCTCGGTGCAACCTTTTGGCCTAAAAACAATATTGTGAGGTGTGAAATGAGTTGAAATGAATGTTATTGAGGTTAATAATACCATAGGATCAAAATTACCCCAAAATTCTGTGATTTTAGCCATTTTTATGTTTTTTCAAAAATCATCCTGCTCCAAAACCAAAACTCGAAAGGGTGGTTTTGGCAAAACCAATCCACAACCAAAACATGAGCGGGGAATTAGAACCAAAACACAAAACACGAAAAGTACCCGCCACACATCTTTAATGTACATGGCTTAGCACAGGTGGTTAAAACACATTGACTGGGGTGCTAATTGTCACCTGGTGCCAAGCATGGATATACTTAAAACTTGGACCGTTGGTGTGCCTTGAGGATTATGTTTGAGAACATCTGCCTAATGGCCATCCATCAATGCTGTACACAGTGCATCTTACCCACTACTACTCACAGGTATCATCCATTAAACCAAAGGTTCTCAAATGTGGTCCTCAAGGCATGTTTTAGGTGTATCCATGGCTCAAGCACAGATGGTTAACTCAAATTGGCTGAGATACTAATTAAGTCACTTGCTGTCAAGCATTGATATACAAAAACCCTGGACCATTGGGGTGCTTTGATGACCGTGTTTCAGAACCTCTGCATTAGACACTCAAATATTTCTCACTCACCAACATACCTCCCAACATGAACCTCTCCAGGAGGGACAAATGCTCTGCTTCTGAACTTTTATCTTAATTTATCATTGCCGGCAACTGCTTTGAACAGGTTAATGGATATGAAAGGTGTTTCTCCACAGGTGAAGAGAGAAGTCCAGGAGCAGAGCATTCTGTCCCTCCTAGAGAGGGTCATGTTGGGAGGTATGCTTACCATCACTGAATGATCCCATACTTCAAATACTGAAACATTACTCAGTCATCACTGCTCCCCATACCACGTTCACTGATATGCCACCCAATCACCATCCTGGCCTGGATTCATAACTGACACACAGGCACCCTCTCCAAAATCTGACAAAAAAGAAAATTGCATAAGATTTGTATTTCTTAAAAACTATTGTTTTACTTCTCTATGGAACTTTTGCTATTCATTCATCTACCTGTGGGCTACAACACTCAAAAGCTTCTACTCAGCCTGAGGCTGTTGCTTTATTCCACCACTGGCCGGGCACATTATGGTCAGCTATTCCAGAGATGGGGTTCCAAACGATGAAAAAAAAAAGATTGATGCAAATAAATAAATAAATATATATATATATATATATATATATATAGTAAAGTACAGTACACATGCATGTAGAATCGGAATCTGTGATCTTCTGATGTTTCTTAAGTTCACACGCAATTGCATACATTTCTGGTTAGTGAAGGCATTACTTCCAGCTGGAATGCTGGTTAATCAATTTAGCCCATAGACACACTGGGGGTTATTCAGAGTTGTTAGCAAAGCAACAATATAACCCACCCAAATCTAAATCTTTCTGCACATATTACATCTGCCTCACCTGCAGTGCAACATGGTTTTGACCATTTGCTTACTTTTTTGGTTTGCTAACAACTCTGCATAACCCCCATTGTACGCATATGCCTTCCATCACAATCATACATAACTTTAGCAGGCCAAACACCTAAAGATTAACCCTCAGTCAGGCACCGCAAAGCTGTTCTTGCTCCCCTCTCCACCCCAAGGGGGCGCAGGGGCCTGTCCCTCCTAGTACCTTCCTATCTCTAGGTGCTGTTCTAAACCCCCCTAGTCAGTTTTCCTGCCGTCTGCATGGTGTGCAGTAGTGACTCTCCTGGCCTCTCAGGTACACTGCACCCAAACTCCTCCGACTTTTGAAGGTTTGTTTTACCTTTTATTTTCAACTACTAATTGTTTATTTTGCTCATTTTATGAATGAAAATTACAAAGGTTGTGGATATTTTGCGGAAATATGTAGGCTTGTCCAGGGTGGCCTCTCAGGCACACTGCATCCGAACTTATTCTCATGTTCATGTTTTCTCTTTTTTGCTTCAAATTTTCTGGTGAAATGGCCCTTAAAACCTACGATTTCTCTCTTTGTATGTCCTAATGAAGGTCACTGATCACTTTAAGAGCATTAGAATTGAGTTAATTTGGTGCTAATGACAATTTTCTAACAGGCGCCTGTCGGGCGCACTGCGCCTAAACCCGGGGGTCCCAGCGGTGTGCCTGAGAGAGGGTTAACTTTACAACCAGCCATCTCCTTGGCTAGTTGAAATGAATATCTGGTAATATATTGGCACAAATGACAATCATCCATTTGCTCCCAAACACTGGAAAATGGTAGTTTAGACAAAGTGGTTAAAGTCTGTATGATAGAAACTTATGAAATATTTATTACTAACACTGTTATAGGATAATTTGGTTTATTCTGCAGCAGAAGAGAAGAACCATTGGAGTTGCTGATCAAACAAATGTCTGCCTGTAATGATTCAACAAAATTAATTAAAATTTTTGCTGCATGTTTATGCATTTCTACTATGTTTTTGTTACTTGGTGCATATATATATATATATATATATATATATATATATAAAGAACAAAAAATGTCCGGCACTCACGCTTATGTTTGATGTAAAGGTCTGGTGCACAACCTCTCCATAGAGCATGTAAATAAACGTTGTTGGTGGCACTCAGCAGCAAATAATCAGACGACAACCAACCTGGTTCCGGTCAACGTTTCGGGGACTGCTCCCCTTTATCAAGACACGGTGTCTTGATAAAGGGGAGCAGTCCCCGAAACGTTGACCGGAACCAGGTTGGTTGTCGTCTGATTATTTGCTGCTGAGTGCCACCAACAACGTTTATTTATATATATATATATATATATATACTGCATGGCAGTGGCACTCTCAGGATTTGGAATTAAATCAAACTGGACACAGCGGTCTCTGGCTCAAATATCGATGTTTCGATAATTTAATATTGTCATCAGGATAACGATATTAGATAATATCATTATCCTGATGACGTTATTAAATTATCGAAACTTTGATACTTGAACCAGAGACCGCTGTGTCCAGTTTGATTTAATTCCAAATCCTGAGAGTGCCACTGCCATCCAGTCTACATACAGTTGGGAGACCAATTCAGGAGGCACCTGGGTATTTGCTACTTGTTGGGGAGAGTGCCAGCCTCCACATCTATATATATATATATATATATATATATATATATAAAACACTCACTTCTCCAGCGATGCATAAAAAGTAGACAAGTCAGCACTAATGTGTAGATGAAAGAAAAGCAGGATTTATTCCTTAACCAAACGGCATGGTGAAGTACAGCAAATACAGCAAACACAGCCCGACAGCTGTTTCAACCAACTGGTCTTCCTCAGAGGTGTTAGGGTCTCCTGCTCTGTGCTGCCACGTCGTCATGGCAACCGGGAGACAAGTGCTAGCGGAGTAACCTGAGCGCAGCTGATACTCCGGTTCGGGTCTTTTGCTGTGCAGTGGTTACAGGCTCTGTGCACGGCAGGGGATCCGGTGCTGGTTTTTGTGCTCACAGTCTATGAGGTCTGAGTGGGGCGTGGACAGCACCTGCTATATAAACCCTCTTCTCAGGTTAGGCAGATGCTGCTGAATCTTTGTTGGTTAGTCAGTTCCTGAAAGCTAGCTAGTACTGTGTAAACTTTGTATTTGTTTGTTGCTTACTGCAAATAGGCCTTGGGATTTGGTATTACACTCTGCCAATCCAGACCTAGCAGTAAGACTGGAGTCAGTCGTTTAACCTGCTGGGGTTCTTTTGCTACTCTGTGAACCTAGCAAGTTTGCGGCTGTATTCTCAGACTTGCCTGCCAAAATCCTTTCTCACTGTGCAAGGTGTTCAGGTGTCAGTTTAGTGGCAGTAAGCTGAACCAGTGCACTGCAAGTGAGGACTAGGATTGTGGAGACTCTCCTTGTGTCTATTATTCCATCTCTGACCAAGGAGTTTACTGCCACACCCGTTGGTAACCCTTTAGGGTTTTGCTGTTGCCCTTAGCAACAGCATTTCGGGTTCTCTACGTATTAAATCACTACATCTCGCTTCTTTCCATCTGAGCATTCCTAATACTAGGGAGACACCCAGTTTCTTAGCCTTTGGGCTTCTCTGTTCACTTTGTGTTTATTTTGTTACCCTATCACCTTCTGTGTATGTAATGTCATATTCCCCAGTCTGTCTGTGAGTTCATTTGTTTTGCATCCCTCACCGTTCAGACACCAGTACATTCCTGCTGGCACTGGTGTGCATAACATATTCAGCAGCCTAATACTCCTGTTGAAATTTTGTGGGAATATGGAGCATACCCCTCAAAATACTTTGCAACAGGTGGTCGATCAGGTGCAGGTCCTGACTCGACAGTTTAATGATTTGTCCATTAAAATGCACACCTCGCAGGCCGCTGGCGGAGCTCCCGCAGCAGCAGTACCTTCAGGGGTTAAGGAGCCGAAAGTAAATCTCCCGGATCGTTTTTCTGGAGATCGCTCGCAGTTCTTTTGTTTCAAGGAGAGCTGCAAGCTATATTTCCAGCTTAGGCCTCAGTCTTCTGGGTCGGAGATTCAGCGGGTGGGCATAGTGATTTCCTTGCTACAAGGAGACCCACAGGTCTGGGCATATGGGTTGCAGCCTGACTGTCCGTCGCTTAAAAGTGTTGATGCTTTTTTTACGGCACTGGGCATGTTGTATGATGACCCTGACAAGACGGCCTCAGCCGAGGCTCAGATTTCGATCCTTAAGCAAGGGCGAAGGCCAGTTGAGGTTTATTGTACGGAGTTTCGGAAGTTGGCCCATGATACCCAGTGGAATGACCCAGCCCTGAGACACCAGTACCGAAGAGGTCTTTCTAACCAGTTAAAAGACCAACTGGTACAATATCCCTTGCCTGATAGCTTGGATCAACTCATGCAGTTATCCATTCGGGTGGATAGACGGCTGAGAGAGCGCAGGCTTGAAAGGGAGACCGAGGTTTCCTTCTTTCCCAAGGGAACCTCAGACTCTGAGGAATTTTCCGAGGAGCCTATGCAGATTGGGGCTACCCGCCTCTCCTCGCGTGAGAAGACGCGGAAGAGACAGCAGGGGTTATGTTTGTACTGTGGGAATAAAGGTCATGTGGTAGTATCATGCCCAGAAAAGCCGGAAAACTTCAGGGCCTGAGGGTGATGGGAAATATCCTGTCAGGTCAGAAGTCGGAATTTCCCAAGAAGACTTTTATCATTCCGGTGACCTTGAAGATCCTCGGTCAAACTGTCAAGACTGAGGCCTTTGTGGACAGTGGGGCCGACGGGGTTTTTATGGACCGCCAATTCGCCCTGAAACACTCTGTTCCCTTAGTACCCTTGGCATCGGAAATTGAGATTTGTGGGTTAAACGGGGAACCATTATCCCAGGGTAAAATTACCTCTTGCACTAGCCAGATTTCTTTGTTTATTGGAGCCACACACTCTAAAAAAATTGTCCTTTTATGTGACTGTCTGTACTTTTGCCCCATTGGTGTTGGGGTTACCCTGGTTAAGGGCCCACAATCCTCAATTTGACTGGGTCTCTGGGGAGATTCTTAGTTGGGGTACTGATTGTTTCAGGAGTTGCTTGAGCCTTCCAGTCAGGCTTTCGCAGCTAAGTTTGCCAGGATTGCCAGGATGTTATGCAGATTTTGCGGACGTGTTCTCCAAAAGAGTTGCAGAGGTACTACCTCCCCATCGCCCCTATGACTGTGCCATTGATTTGTTGCCGAGTGCTAAGCTTCCCAAGAGCAGGTTGTACTCCCTGTCACGTCCTGAGACTCAGGCTATGGCAGAGTACATTCAGGAGAACTTGGCTAAGGGATTTATCAGACCTTCACAGTCTCCAGTTGGGTCGGGGTTCTTCTTCGTGGGTAAAAAGGACGGTTCGTTGCGACCCTGCATCGACTTCAGGGAATTGAACCGTATCACGTTTAAAAACTCATACCCACTGCCTCTCATTTCGGTCTTGTTTGACCAGCTTCGTACTGCCACCATTTTTTCTAAGATTGACCTACGCGGTGCGTACAATCTAATCCGAATAAGAGAGGGGGATGAATGGAAGACTGCCTTTAATACCCACTCAGGGCATTATGAATATTTGGTGATGCCTTTTGGGCTCTGTAATGCCCCAGCAGTCTTCCAGGACTTCATGAACGATGTGCTCAGGGAATATTTGGATAGATTCTTAGTTGTAAACTTAGATGACATCCTAATCTTCTCCCATTCCCTGGAGGAACATCGGAAGCATGTACGCTTAGTCCTCCAGAAACTCAGAGACCACCGGCTTGGGGCGAAGCTGGAGAAGTGCGAATTTGAAGTTCAGCAAATCGCATTTCTAGGATATATTATCTCCCCAGAAGGTTTCCAAATGGAGGGTTCCAAGGTACAGGCAGTCCTGGATTGGGTGCAGCCCACTAGTTTGAAGGCGCTTCAGCGTTTTCTGGGCTTTGCAAATTTTTATAGACGATTTATCACTGGATTTTCGTCTATAGTGGCGCCCTTGGTGGCACTCACTAAGAAAGGGGCGGATGTTGCTCACTGGTCTTGTGAGGCCAAAGCGGCTTTTGCCCGCCTCAAAAGGGCATTTGTCTCGGCCAAGGTGCTGCGACACCCAGATCCAGAGCGTCCTTTTGTGGTGGAGGTGGATGCCTCTGAGATGGGTATTGGGGCAGTGCTCTCTCAGATGGGGGTGTCTGATAATCGCCTTCATCCCTGTGCTTACTTTTCCCATAAATTTTCGCCTGCCGAGATGAATTATGACGTGGGTAACCGGGAATTGTTGGCTATTAAGGATGCACTCGAGGAGTGGAGACACTGGCTTGAGGGGGCTAAGTTTGTGGTCTCAATTCTCACCGACCATAAGAATTTGGCATATTTAGAGTCAGCGAAGTGCCTCAATGCCAGGCAGGCACGATGGGCTTTGTTTTTCGCTCGCTTTAATTTTTTGATAACATATCGCCCTGGGTCAGAAAACATCAAGGCTGATGCGCTCTCGCGGAGTTTTGCTCCAATCCAGGAGACCACCGAGGAGCCATTGCCCATTGTGTCCCCATCATGTATTAAAGTGGGCATTACCCAGGACTTCTTGTCATTAGTCCTTAGAGCACAGGAGCAGGCTCCTCCAGACCTTCCGGTAGGTCTTTTGTTTGTGCCTCCTAGGTTAAGACAGTGAGTGTTCCTGGAATTCCATGCCAAGAAGTCGGCAGGTCACCCGGGTATTGCCAGAACTCGGGAGTTGCTATCTAGGGCGGTGTGGTGGCCCTCGGTGGCTAGGGATGTGGATCAGTGGGTTCGGGCATGTGACATCTGTGCCCGAAATAAGACTCCTAGAGGGGTTCCTGTTGGCCCATTACATCCACTCTCTATTCCATCTAAGCCATGGACCCACATTTCAAAGGATTTTGTGGTGGACTTGCCCAAATCCTCGGGGATGAAAGCCATCTGGGTTGTCGTTGACAGGTTTTCGAAGATGGCGCACTTCGTTCCATTGGTTGGGCTGCCATCGGCCAGACGCCTGTCTGAATTATTTATGCTGCATGTTGTGCGCCTCCACGGATTGCCACTTGATGTGGTCTCTGACCGCGGATCCCAGTTTGTGGCCAAATTCTGGAGGGCATTTTGTTCTGATCTCCAGATTTCTGTCTGCTTGTCGTCAGGCTACCATCCGCAGTCTAATGGGCAGACTGAAAGGGTGAACCAGTCCAAGGAGCAGTTCCTCAGGTGTTATGTCTCCAAGTGTCAGACTGACTGGGTGGCTCATCTGTCCATGGCGGAGTTTGCCTATAACAACGCGGCTCACTCTGCTACAGGGATCTCTCCCTTCCTTTGTGTGTATGGGCATCATCCTAAGGCCAATTCTTTTGACCCCCTGGATTCCACGCCTGGTGGTTCCTCTGTGGTTTCGGTCCTTAGAGGTATTTGGAGGAAAGTGAAGAAAGCCCTTGTGTCTGTGTCATTAGTGACCAAAAGGGTTTTTGATAAGCGGAAAAGACCCTGCAGCTTCAAATTAGGAGACTTCGTCTGGTTGTCTACCAAGAATTTGAAGTTGAGACAGCCATCTCATAAGTTAGGCCCCCGGTTCATCGGTCCTTATAAGATCACTAGGGTTATCAATCCGGTGGCATTTCAGTTAGATCTACCCCGTTCTTTGGGTATCAATAAAAAATTTCATTGTTCCCTTTTAAAACGGGCGATTAGTAATCCTTCTTCCAGTGGAAGACCTTCCCCTCTTCTGATACGTGGCCAGAGGGAGTTTGTTGTTGAAAGGATTCTTGACTCCAAGATGGTTCGGGGTCGGCTGTCATTTTTGGTGCACTGGAAGGGGTATGGCCCGGAGGAGCGGTCGTGGGTGCGCAGTTGTGATCTTCATGCCCCCAGACTGTTACGCTCTTTCTTCTCGCAGTTCCCCGATAAACACGGTGGTAGGGGTTCTTTGACCCCTCGTCAGAGGGGGGGTACTGTTAGGGTCTCCTGCTCTGTGCTGCCACATCATCATGGCAACCGGGAGACAAGTGCTAGCGGAGTAACCTGAGCGTAGCTGATACTCCGGTTCGAGTCTTTTGCTGTGCAGTGGTTACAGGCTCTGTGCACGGCAGGGGATCCGGTGCTGGTTTTTGTGCTCACAGTCTGTGAGGTCTGAGTGGGGCGTGGACAGCACCTGCTATATAAACCCTCTTCTCAGGTTAGGCAGATGCTACTGAATCCTTGTTGGTTAGTCAGTTCCTGAAAGCTAGCTAGTACTGTGTAAACTTTGTATTTGTTTGTTGCTTACTGCAAATAGGCCTTGGGATTTGGTATTACACTCTGCCAATCCAGACCTAGCGTAAGACTGGAGTCAGTCGTTTATCCTGCTGGGGTTCTTTTGCTACTCTGTGAACCTAGCAAGTTTGCGGCTGTATTCTCAGACTTGCCTGCCAAAATCCTTTCTCACTGTGCAAGGTGTTCAGGTGTCAGTTTAGTGGCAGTAAGCTGAACCAGTGCACTGCAAGTGAGGACTAGGATTGTGGAGACTCTCCTTGTGTCTATTATTCCATCTCTGACCAAGGAGTTTACTGCCACACCCGTTGGTAACCCTTTAGGGTTTTGCTGTTGCCCTTAGCAACAGCATTTCGGGTTCTCTACGTATTAAATCACTACATCTCGCTTCTTTCCATCTGAGCATTCCTAATACTAGGGAGACACCCAGTTTCTTAGCCTTTGGGCTTCTCTGTTCACTTTGTGTTTATTTTGTTACCCTATCACCTTCTGTGTATGTAATGTCATTTTCCCAGTCTGTCTGTGAGTTCATTTGTTTTGCATCCCTCACCGTTCAGACACCAGTACATTCCTGCTGGCACTGGTGTGCATAACAAGAGGCTAACTGCACTGTTGTCAGAACGTTTCCAGTCCCTACACCAACATCCCCCATATACAGGGTATTGAATCATGCAGAGATCTTCTCAACAACAGAGATGCATATTTTGGACCGCCAGTCTCCTTTCTTATGTTACTCATTGACGTCATCCTCAACAAAAATTATTTTCTTTTTGAAAATTGTTTCTACTTGCAGAAACAAGGGACCGCCATGGGTTCTAACATGGCACCCTCTTATGCCAACATTTTCATGGCAGCATATGAGCAGGTGCACATCATTGGTAATTCATGTTTTTGTCACTGTTTAGCATTTTATGTACGATACATCGATGATTTATTTTTTATTTGGCAAGGCAGTGAAGAACATCTTTTGGAATTCATCAATGAACTCAACGCCCTCCCTGGAACCATCAGATTCAGTTTGACTTTCAGTAAAACACAAATTAATTTTTTGGATGTGACCATCAAAAAGGAGAATAATACATTGCTAACTTCAATCCACAGTAAGGACTCTGACCGTAACACTCTTTTATTGCACTCCAGTTTTCATCTAGCGCCTTTGAAAAAGGGCTTGCCTTTCTCTCAACTGCTGAGGGTGATACACATCACCTCTCATCCAACGGAATTACTAGGAGCTTTGGAATCTATGTGCCAGAGATTCTTGGACAGAGGATACTCCAAGAATGAAATCAATAATGCTTTATCGCGGATTGAGAAACTCAACAGAACTAAACTTCTTCATGTGAAAACTGATCCTACCAATAAAGATCGGGATAAACTCAATTTTTCCAGTATGTTCATCATGGCATCAGCCTTTATACGTAACCGCATCAGGGAACATTGGCATTTGATCTCCAGTGATCCGACATTGAAAAAAGATTTATCTCTAATACCAAGATTTGCTTATAGACGAGGAATGAATCTCAAGGACCTTTTGGTCAAGACAGACTTTTCACAGTGGAATACCTAGACAGATGTCCAATTGGCTTACCACCAAACCGGGAGTATTTAAGTGTATAGGATGTTCGAATTGCTCTTTTTTGATAATAGGCAATCGCTTAAAAAATCCCACTGATGGGAGGGAATATTCCATCAAATATAGGCTGGACTGTAACAGTAGATTTGTTGTTTACATTTTGAGATGCCCATGCAACCGTCTGTATGTCGGCAAGACTAGTAGAATGATGAAAGAACGGCTCAGCCAACACCACTCATCTATCAAGAAGTGCCTAATTGCTACAGACACCTCAAAAGACTTTACTAACTTACCGGTCGCAAGACACTTCAAGGATGCACATCATACTGTTTACCAGCTCAAATGTTGTATCATTGATCACATACCGCCCCTACAACGTGGGGGTGATCAGGACAGAATGTTGCTACAACGAGAACTACAATGGATATACAGACTTAATTGCCTTACTCCGATTGGCCTCAATGAAGATTTTCATTTAGGTTGTTTCCTGTGACATATTATAGTGACTTTTTGTTGGACTCGGCATTCCGCTGTTTGGTTTAATTTTCTTAGACACCGCCGTGTGTCCTGTCATTGATGTTCTTTGCATGCTATGTGCTGTCAGACACTGCCGTGTGTCTTTATATATCTAGAGACTCGATCCTGACAGGTCCCCACTTCACTAGCAGTGACACCTTTCCTTTCACCCTCGCTTTCAACATCCACCATGCAGACCCTCTCTTGCTCACTATGTGCAGCTTATTGTCCATCTTTGGTGTTGTATTTAGCAGTATCAGATTCAAGCTGCCTATATGGGATTCCCCAGTAGACAACATATTTTGGTCTAGTGATATTTACAGCCATACCACACAGGCGAATGTCCAATTCCGGCTGATCTTGGAAACTAAGCAGTGTTGGGCCCAGTCAGTACCAGTATCGGTGATGATCTGGGAATACTGGGTGCTGTACATCACTCACTTAATACCACAAGGCAGCGGACATTGTGCATTCTGTGGGTTTTCTCCCCAATAGGGCAGTTTGGATTATTTTTGCACATATATTCTTATTTATATTGATTGCTGTAACAAGTGGGCATTGCTTTGCAGTAGGTTGTTTTGAGGGTTGTCCTTGTGTCACCTGCTATTATTTCTATTAGACCTGTCATTCCTTCCTGCTTTTTGCACCTTGCACTTTCTAGCCAGCACCTTCAGGGAACCCTGTCCTGCTGAGCTTCAGCACTATTCCTTTTACTTTTTTTAAACACATCACTTAATTTCATTCACTTCTGTTTTGACATACAGCGTCCTTGCAATTCCCCTCACTATCAGCATGCCATTTACTAGTCAGGCTGCTGAGACCACCCGCCGCACGTTTTGCCATGCTCTGGAGCAGTTGCTATGCATGACACCGGGTTTGTTTAGCTTAGTTACCAGTGTCATGGAGTGGGAGGAGACAGCAGGGGATGCATTAGACATGCCCGGACTTGTCTCAGCCCACATCCTGATGCTGCTGGGTTGATTGTGGTGCCATTTGAGGCTTATATTTCATGTTCTGACAACAGTGCGGTTATCCCTTGAGGAAGACCAGTCGGTTGAAACAGCTGTCGGGCTGTATTTGCTATACTTCACCATGCCGTTTGGTTAAGGAATAAATCCTGCTTTTCTTTCACCTACACGTGAGTGCTGGCTTGTCTACTTTTTCTGCATCACTGGAGAAGTGAGTGTTTTATATTTATTGCTGCCTTGCACCACCATTTTTTGCTTTAAATACATAGGCTTTGAGTGCTGTCGTGATTTCCTATATATATATATATATATATATATAAAAATAAAAAATAGATCACCCTTGACCACACCATGAGCCTAGTCTCTATATATTTTTAGTAGCCAGATTAGGTCTTATACTTATGCAAATAAATAAAAGGTAGCTATAGTAACTTTGCACCTTGGTAAAATCATGTTGCACTGCTGGTGGGAGGTATTTAAAATATGTTGAGATTTAGATTTCAGAGGGGTGTTTCCCCACCATACTTGCCTACTCTCCTGAAAGTTGCAGAGGTTCCCTATTTTTGGTGTAGCCCCCTGTAACCCGCCTCTTCCCCAGAAGAGCAAGCAGATCTTCTGCATCCTGCCTTCACCCTAGTGAAGCGGGCAGGATGAAAAAATAATCTCTGGCATTCGGGTGTCCATGGGAAAGGGGAGGGACTAAAATGACATGAATCACATTATGTCAGAGCCTGGCACTGTCCCCCAAAGTTCCCTGCAGCTCTCCAGGCTTCTCCTGAAGAGGAGAAATCAAAAGTAGGTAAGTATGGTTCACAGTCACATCTTAATTGCAGTGTACAAATCAGTGGCGGACTGGGTCGGGGGGCAGAATTCCAGGTGCCTCCCAGGCCACTCTGTCACCAAGGGTCCTGGGCCAGCCTCTTCATGTTACAAAAGGCTCTGGTGGTCCAGTGTTTTATTTGGCCGCATCCTGTGTTCTGACTGTCATTGGTGATCCGGCAGCCGTGGTCACGTAATCCATCCACCACACTCATTCACTGAGTCCTACAGGGCTATGGATGCCCCGTAGGTCCACAGTTTGTAACAAAGCAGACTTTCTTTGATATGGCCTTACTGACTTGCATAGGCCGCCATATCACATGATAGTTAGAGACTGCTTGTATGCAGCGTGCTCTGCTCAGTGTGTCACAGCTGAGCAGACGGCCTGCTCAACAAGCAGGGGGCAGCAGCAGTGACTATGTCACCTAGGATCACCCTCATAAGTTTATATTGTACCCTCAATGCCCAGTAATTCCTCCCCCATAACATAAAAGTAGGTGGTACAAATGTTTCATAAAAGGAGGCTCCCATAACTATTAATTTTAAAATACATATATATATATATATATATATATATATACTCTAGGTGAGGTGTGCAGTAAGTGGTCCTCTGCACTGTCTCTTAAAATTACCATGATGACAGCAGCTGGCGGGCCCTAGGACCCAGTGTAGCTCTGCAGGAAGCCACAACCTCTGACTCAGTGGCTCCCCACACAATTGCTCTCCATCATCCTGTAGACCTCCCCCCTGTGTGCACTGGAGCAATAAGACAATGCTGAGGAGCATCAACCAGCAAAGGATGTGCTGCCAGCCTTCCAGAATTCAAGTAAGACACCGGAGATCTGGGTGTCCATGGTGCGCCTGTAGCACATGTATGTTAACTGAGCAGAATGCATATTTTGCTGTCAATTAGGCACACTGTACTGAGTAGCCCATTGTGTAGTGCTGATCCTGTGTATCTGTGTAATTATGTAGTGTAGTGTACTGTAATGATTAATACAGCATATGGGGGGGTGGGGTAATGACTTGGTGCAGCTTATAGGGGTGATGTAGTGCAGTGTATAGGGGGTGCAATGACAGTGCAGCATATAGGGGGATGTAGTGTAGCATATGGGCGTATGTAAAGACTTAGTGCAGCATAAAAGGGGGATGTAGTGCAGCATATAGTATAGGGAAATGTAATGACTTAATGCAGCTTATAGGGGGTATGTAGTTCAGCGTATAGGGGATGTAGTGCAGCATATTGTAGTGTAGTGCTGTAGTGTAGCATATTTGGTGTAGTGTAATGATGTAGTGCAGCATATTGGGGGATGTAGTGTAGTGATGCAGTGCAATGTTTTGGTGGGATGTAGTGTAGGGATGTAGTGCGGCATATAGGAAGGCATTGTGTAGTTATATAATGTAGTGCAGCCTATTGGGGATGTAGTGTAGGGATGTAGTGCAGCATATAGGAAGGTGTAGTGATATATTGATGCAGTGCATCATATTGGTAGGGTGTAGTGTAGAGATGTAATGCAGCTAAGTATTGTAACATATGGGAGGATGTAGTGCAGTGAAGTTGTGTAGTGTGGAACACACTGCTGTGGAGGGAGCATGCCAGTGAGACACTGGGAGCACACACTGAGGATAGTTTGAGCGATGGGGCCCCAATCAGTGTCTTGCTTAGGGACCCATGAGGTCTAAATCTGCTTCTGCATCACAGTTTTGCTATCAGGGCATGCTTAAAATGGGAGCCTCTGTTAACAGACAACTCCCATTTAGGCAGGGCCATAGAAAGTCCACCACTGGCTCTGTCCTGAAAGAAGTAGAGCAGAAAAACAAGCAGAGTAAAAACAGAAGGGAAGAATGAAACAAACACAGTTAAAGGAAAAGAAAGAGGAGAGAGAGAGAGAAAAGCAGAGAAAAAGAGCAAAAAAGAAATTCAGGTAAGTGTATGTTAGCATTGTAATAACTTTTTTTATTTAGTTCTGATGTGTCACATGTGCTATAACCAACACTATTTTACACTTACATTGAAAATCTGTATGTATGACAGCAATTAACGTAGAGACAATCACTTTTCTCTATATCTGCAAACATCTAATGTATGGCGAAGGAAATCATGCAGATGTTACTAAAAAACAATGAGCACACTTTTATGGCATATCATTTTTCACATATTTGTAAGCTGACCTGCTGGTACATGTACTGTGCAGCGGTGGTGGTTATGCCGGTTTGTCTGTAATTAAAGGATGGGCCATTTCTTATAAGCCTGTCCTCTGGACTTGCCTCCCAGGCTAAAAGTTGCCAGCCAGCCTCTGGTGCAAATAAAGCTCTTCAGCATTTGTCGGCTACATGCAAAGCAGACAGTATTTTCCCTGCATGCAACAGATAAAATAAATATATTTGCACCCTTGCAGTGCAACCTGGTCTGTCCAGGTTCAAGATTAATTGCTGTTTTTCCTTTGCTCCTATTTCAGAATCAGGCCTTTGATCTTTCATTTAATTATCCCAGACAGAGGGGGTAATTCCAAGTTGATCGCAGCAGGATTTTAGTTAGCAATTGGGCAAAACCATATGCACTGCAGGGGAGGCAGATATAACATTTGCAGAGAGAGTTAGATTTGGGTGGGTTATTTTGTTTCTCTGCAGGGTAAATACTGGCTGCTTTATTTTTACACTGCAAATTAGATTGCAGATTGAACTCACCCCACCCAAATCTAACTCTCTCTGCACATGTTATATCTGCCTCCCCTGCAGTGCACATGGTTTTGCCCAATTGCTAACTAAAATCCTGCTGCGATCAACTTGGAATTACCCCCAGAGTCTGTAGTGGTGGCAATGTGAATATAAAGAGCCCCTAAATTAGCTTGACCCTGCTACCTTAAAAAAGAAAGTGAGGTAGCAATCACTTTTGCCTCACCCTTTGCTAAAAGTCACAATTTTTGCACACTGACATTAAGAAAATTACACAATTGAGATTGTATTAATTTTCCTAGCAACTAAAGGGAACATAGGGGGTAATTCCAAGTTGATCGCAGCAGGATTTTTGATAGCAATTGGGCAAAACCTTGTGCACTGCAGGGGAGGCAGATATAACATGTGCAGAAAGAGTTAGATTTGGGTGGGTTATTTTATTTCTGTGCAGGATAAATACTGACTGCTTTATTTTTACACTGCAAATTAGATTGCAGATTGAACACACCCCACCCAAATCTAACTCTCCCTGCACATGTTATATCTTCCTCCCCTGCAGTGCACATGGTTTTGCCCAATTGCTATCAAAAATCCTGCTGCGATCAACTTGGAATTACCCCCATAACTTCTACAGATATCAATGTTTTGGCTGGTTTGTATTTAGTATAGAAGGAAAACATGTTTTTGTCTTGACAAACACTCCTTACTAAAAATACCTCCGGAACATCCTGGGGCTTATTAGTAGTTGCATGTAAAGCAAATGCATTGTCCACACAGATCAAGCAAATGCAACTGACATAAATCCACAACTATTCAGTGTTGTGCACATATCCAAAATGTCATATATCAAAGTACTGTTAGCAAACAATTGCATTTACTTGCTCAGTGTTAAGCTGATGAACAGAAAACAGCTTTGATTGCAGTGACACCAGTTTTCTTAAAACTACAATATATTATACCTCCCAACTGACCTGATTAAAGTGGGACAGTCACATTTTTTCTTGGACTGTCCCTCCCACGGGCCACAGACGGTGGTGGTGGGGAATTGGGGAGGACATCGCTGCCCAGTGGAGAATGAATGATGGGCGAATATGTCCGTCATCAACAAATATTGTGCCGACTCCTGGATAGGCTGGGGGCTGTTCAGTAGCTCTTGGAGTGCTGGGCAAGCCCACAGCATGACAAAATGGGGGGCATGGATTTCCAGAGCTGTATTTTGATCGAGACCACACCTCTTGCTGCTAAGCCATGCCCCCAGTTATCGCCAGTCTTTAATTTTGTGTGTTGACCTAAACATTATCCAACATCGGTAGTTGGCATTTAAATTTGTATACTGTATAGCAAGATTTGCTCATTGTTTTCACCAGGGTAAGATATGTACTCACAATTTGGGAATTATTTAAAATATCTGCCAGCCCTGATTCTTTTGCTGGTGAATAATTATTCTCATTAGGGATTTTTTTTTTCAGAACACAGCTTAGAATTATTATGTTTTTCCTATATAGTTTGACTATTATGTTTACTCTGAGGACCTGACTTGTGCTGATTGATAGCACTATTTTGGATCACTACAAAAAAGTGAGTATGATACTAACATTTTATTATACATATTTTTTATGTTTCATGTATTTTCATGTGAGGTTTCATATATGACTTTTTAACTTGTATTATTAAAAGTAATAATTTAATTTGTATTATACCTCTATTTGTGGTGGATTAGTGGCCCAGACAAGAGAGTACCTTATTCCTTCTTTTGGTACCAGCACAAGAAATGTGTAAGATTCATTTGTTAGTGTACTTGGCTGTCTGGCAGACTGAGGCACCAAAAGCAGGTTGGTGGAAGCGAGAGGAGAGCAAGTGTTGTCACAGAGGCAATAAGCTACAAAACTATCACCCAAAATTGTATTTTGGGAACAAATCTACCACATGTGAAAAAAGTGCCTTTACTGTATGCCCTCATTGCTGCCAACACAGGTCAGAGGAATTAGAATACATTTGATGGAGGTGCTCCAGCACAAGATATTTTCTTTAATAGAGACACTAAAGGAGCATTTTGATACAGCAGTCCTTATCAATTCCCAGTTGTCATCACCTAGTTCCCACACAAGTTTTTGGGCAGCTAAGGATGAGGAGTCTAATGTTAAAATGGAATTATATTAATAAGAGACAGTGCCTCTATCGATGTGTCGATAAATTCAGAGCCATTCCATTGGTGTGGGGAATAGGCAGCATGGAGAGTGGAGGATACAAAGTGCTGCATTTCAAGATACTAACAGAAACAGTAGTGGGGCAGCTGGTATCTCTACTAGGTATCCACTAATGATTGTGTGGCAAATTTACCTAAGACTAGTGATGTGCACCGGACATTTTTCGGGTTTTGTGTTTCGGTTTTGGATTCGGTTCCGTGGCCGTGTTTTGGATTCGGACGCGTTTTGGCAAAACCTCCCTGAAAATTTTTTGTCGGATTCGGGTGTGTTTTGGATTCGGGTGTTATTTTTACAAAAAAAACCTCAAAAACAGCTTAAATCATAGAATTTGGGGGTAATTTTGATCCCATAGTATTATTAACACTTAATAACCATAATTTCCACTCATTTCCAGTCTATTCTGAAAACCTTACACCTCACAATATTATTTTTAGTCCTAAAATTTGCACCGAGGTTGCTGAATGACTAAGCTAAGCGACCCAAGTGGCCGACACAAACACCTGGCCCATCTAGGAGTGGCACTGCAGTGTCAGACAGGATGGCACTTCAAAAAATAGTCCCCAAACAGCACATGATGCAAAGAAAAAAGAGGTGCACCAAGGTCGCTGTGTGACTAAGCTAAGTGACCCAAGTGGCCGACACAAACACCTGGCCCATCTAGGAGTGGCACTGCAGTGTCAGACAGGATGGCAGATTTAAAAAATAGTCCCCAAACAGCACATGATGCAAAGAAAAAAAGAGGTGCAATGAGGTAGCTGTGTGGCTAAGCTAAGCGACCCAAGTGCCCGACACAATTACCTGGCCCATATAGGAGTGGCACTGCAGTTTTCTAACGAGAGGATGAGTGCTTCCATCCTCATGTGAATCTGAACCACTAGCCATGAACATAGGCCAGGGCCTCAGCCGTTCCTTGCCACTCCGTGTCGTAAATGGCGTATTGGCAAGTTTAGGCTTCTCATCAGACGCTTTTAATTTTGATTTTTGGGTCATTTTACTGAACTTTTGTTTTTTGGATTTTACATGCTCTCTACTATGACATTGGGCATTGGCCTTGGCAGACGACGTTGATGGCATTTCGACGTCTCGGCCATGACTAGTGGCAGCAGCTTCAGCACGAGGTGGAAGTGGATCTTGATCTTTCCCTATTTTACCCTCCACATTTTTGTTCTCCATTTTTTTAATGTGTGGAATTATATGCCAGTAATATATCAATAGCAATGGCCTACTGTACCGTACTGCTAAATATTATATACTGGTGGTCAGCAAAATTCAGCACTGTCCTCCTACTACTGCGCAAAACTTAAATACACCACAGGTATGGATGGATAGTATACTTGACGACACAGAGGTAGGTAGAGCAGTGGACTACTGTACCGTACTGCTATATATTATATACTGGTGGTCAGCAAAATTATGCACTGTCCTCCTACTACTGCGCACAACAAATTAAATGCACCACAGGTATGGATGGATAGTATACTTGACGACACAGAGGTAGGTAGAGCAGTGGACTGCTGTACCGTACTGCTATATATTATATACTGGTGGTCAGCAAAATTATGCACTGTCCTCCTACTAATGCGCAAAACTTAAATGCACCACAGGTATGGATGGATAGTGTACTTGACGACACAGAGGTAGGTAGAGCAGTGGACTACTGTACCGTACTGATATATATTATATACTGGTGGTCAGCAAAATTATGCACTGTCCTCCTACTACTGCGCACAACAACTTAAATGCACCACAGGTATGGATGGATAGTATACTTGACGACACAGAGGTAGGTAGAGCAGTGGACTACTGTACCGTACTGCTATATATTATATACTGGTGGTCAGCAAAATTATGCACTGTCCTCCTACTACTGCGCAAAACTTAAATGCACCACAGGTATGGATGGACAGTATACTTGACGACACAGAGGTAGGTAGAGCAGTGGACTACTGTACCGTACTGCTATATATTATATACTGGTGGTCAGCAAAATTATGCACTGTCCTCCTACTACTGCGCACAACAACTTAAATGCACCACAGGTATGGATAGATAGTATACTTGACGACACAGAGGTAGGTAGAGCAGTGGACTACTGTACCGTACTGCTATATATTATATACTGGTGGTCAGCAAAATTATGCACTGTCCTCCTACTACTGCGCAAAACTTAAATGCACCACAGGTATGGATAGATAGTATACTTGACGACACAGAGGTAGGTAGAGCAGTGGACTACTGTACCGTACTGCTATATATTATATACTGGTGGTCAGCAAAATTATGCACTGTCCTCCTACTACTGCGCACAACAACTTAAATGCACCACAGGTATGGATGGATAGTATACTTGACGACACAGAGGTAGGTAGAGCAGTGGACTACTGTACCGTACTGCTATATATTATATACTGGTGGTCAGCAAAATTATGCACTGTCCTCCTACTACTGCGCAAAACTTAAATGCACCACAGGTATGGATGGATAGTATACTTGATGACACAGAGGTAGGTAGAGCAGTGGACTACTGTACCGTACTGCTATATATTATATACTAGTGGTCAGCAAAATTATGCACTGTCCTCCTACTACTGCGCATAACAACTTAAATGCACCACAGGTATGGATGGATAGTATACTTGACGACACAGATGTAGGTAGAGCAGTGGACTACTGTACTGTTATATATTATATACTGGTGGTCAGCAAAATAATGCACTGTCCTCCTACTACTGCGCAAAACTTAAATGCACCGCAGGTATGGATGGATAGTATACTTGATGACACAGAGGTAAGTAGAGCAGTGGACTACTGTACCGTACTGCTATATATTATATACTGGTGGTCAGCAAAATTATGCACTGTCCTCCTACTACTGCGCACAACAACTTAAATGCTCCACAGGAATGGATGTATAGTATACTTGACGACACAGAGGTAGGTAGAGCAGTGGACTACTGAACCGTACTGCTATATATTATATACTGGTGGTCAGCAAAATTATGCACTGTCCTCCTACTACTGCGCAAAACTTAAATGCACCACAGGTCTGGATGGATAGTATACTTGACGACATAGAGGTAGGTAGAGCAGTGGACTACTGTACCATACTGCTTTATATTATATACTGGTGGTCAGCAAAATTATGCACTGTCCTCCTACTACTGCGCACAACAACTTAAATGCACCACAGGTATGGATGGATAGTATACTTGACGACACAGAGGTAGGTAGAGCAGTGGACTACTGTACCGTACTGCTATATATTATATACTGGTGGTCATCAAATTTATGCACTGTCCTCCTACTACTGTGCACAACAACTTAAATGCACCACAAGTATAGATGGATAGTATACTTGACGACACAGAGGTAGGTAGAGCAGTGGACTACTGTACCGTACTGCTATATATTATATACTGGTTGTCAGCAAAATTATGCACTGTCCTCCTACTACTGCGCAAAACTTAAATGCACCACAGGTATGGGTGGATAGTATACTTGACGACACAGAGGTAGGTAGAGCAGTGGACTACTGTACCATACTGCTATATATTATATACTGGTGATCAGCAAAATTATGCACTGTCCTCCTACTACTGCGCACAACAACTTAAATGCACCACAGGTATGGATGGATAGTATACTTGACGACACAGAGGTAGGTAGAGCAGTGGACTACTGTACCGTACTGCTATATATTATATACTGGTGGTCATCAAATTTATGCACTGTCCTCCTACTACTGTGCACAACAACTTAAATGCACCACAAGTATAGATGGATAGTATACTTGACGACACAGAGGTAGGTAGAGCAGTGGACTACTGTACCGTACTGCTATATATTATATACTGGTTGTCAGCAAAATTATGCACTGTCCTCCTACTACTGCGCAAAACTTAAATGCACCACAGGTATGGGTGGATAGTATACTTGACGACACAGAGGTAGGTAGAGCAGTGGACTACTGTACCATACTGCTATATATTATATACTGGTGATCAGCAAAATTATGCACTGTCCTCCTACTACTGCGCACAACAACTAAAATGCACCACAGATATGGATGGATAATATACTTGATGACACAGAGGTAGGTAGAGCAGTGGACTACTGTACCGTACTGATATAATACTGGTGGTCACTGGTCAGCAAAATTCTGCACTGTCCTCCTACTATATACTACAATGCAGTACAGATATGGAGCGTTTTTCAGGCAGAGAACGTAGATATTTTCAGCACACTGAGCACAGATATTTGCAAGCACACTGAGCACAGATATTTGCAGCACACTGAGCACAGATATTTGCAGCACACTGAACACAACTGAGAGAACGCTGCACACATCCTCTCCCTATCATCTCCAATGCACGAGTGAAAATGGCGGCGACGCGCGGCTCCTTATATAGAATACGAATCTCGCGATAATCCGACAGCGGGATGATGATGTTCGGGCACGCTCGGGTTAACCGAGCAAGGCAGGAGGATCCGAGTCTGCCTCTGACCCGTGTAAAATGTGGGAAGTTCGGGGGGGTTCGAATTCCGAGGAACCGAACCCTCTCATCTCTACCTAAGACATGTTTAAAACTGAATAATACCAGCTGCTGACCAGATAAATGCCAGGTAAGAAGGCTGACCAGGATGGAAAGTGTGGTGGTGCCATAGAGGTGTTTGAGGGGAGGAATATTTAATAAGGGCCTAATTTATTATGAGTGTCCAATCATGGGGACAAGAAGGGTGGACTCAAGCCTATGATTGTGCAAAACCCAGGGTAGGTGAGATACTGAGTACACATTAGCAAGTTCAATTTCCAGATCTTTCTACTGTTTGGTCCCCAGTTGGAGTGTGCCAAGGGATCAGCTGACTTAGCTGGAGAGCTTGATAATATTTAGAGAGCAATGGAAGACCCAATCTCCCATCCAATGACCTCTTGACCAATACTGCATGTCTCTGCAAATATGAGGGTTTCTGTCATTCCAGGTAACCTTGCTATATCAGGATTAGAGTGCAGTAAGCACACCGGCTGGGACCATGCCTGGGAGTGCCTGGAAAAAGTATACAGTAGTACTGTAGTTTGTGGAAGATATTTATTTTTATTGCATTGATGCAACCCACTCAGGAAATAAAATACCACTTCTAACATGCTATGTCCTGTTGAATAGCCCTAAGCAATGGGGGGTAGTTAGCCTTATATAAATTAATAAACTTTGGTAAGAAAGCTGCCCGTTAAGGGATAATTCCTGAAAGAGGTTTGGGAGGGAGGTCAAAGGTTAGTCAGGGTGAGGAGAACTACATGTGCAAATAAGGATATTATATAGTGAGAGCTGCCTATAATAATTCTGGAAACATTTGGGTTAGCTCTAATTGTGCAAGCAAGGTGCTCATTAATGACATCGAGATAAGAAGCAAGAGGGGACATCCTTCCCTGGTGCCGTTTGTAAAAGTAAAAGAGTCCAAGAGTAGGCCTCCAACCAAGCCATAGTGGAGGGGTTATGATAGAGGGCTCTAATGGCTTGCAAGAATTTACCTCTAAAACCAAAATGGAGGAAAGTGTGATCTATGAAGACCATGTCTGATATCTTAGACCCTGTCATAGGGCCAGGACCAGTGAGGATAGCTTGGTATTATTGACATGATGGACGATGTCTAATATATGCCTGGTGTTAGAAAGTGTCTGCCAATGTGGAACAAAGCTCACTAGTTCCATCTAGACAGGCACTATTTCGATAAATGTTTCATAGCTATATACTAATTATTCAGTATAATTATTCAACTGAAAAAATCTATAAAAAAATCTGACCACAGCTATTGTTAAAAACGAAACGGCACATTCCATCCAATTACAAATTACGCCATAGAAGAAAAAATACTTGAAATAAAATATGGTAGGCTTTTTACTGAATGCTATAGATTTTATCTTTGTTTTTACTACTGCCAAAATGTATTTACAGCATACAGTATATAATTCAATTTATTGCATGACAAATGTAGCAAAGTTATCACATACTGGAGAAAATTTAGTTTCAAAGACTCTGGAGCTTGCACATCTAACTTAGCCACGGGTTATTATTTGTTTTTAAACAGTAACTCCACAGGCATCCTCAGGCAAAAAAAATCAAAGCTCTCTAACTTTGGCCTCATACTCTCCATTTTTGTACTACCTGGATTTCCTCTATTAAGCTATGTTCATAAGATTATTTTTTACAATATTCTTACCTTTTTAATGCTATTTGTGACATGAGATGAAGCCAATTACAGACCATTATAACTACCACATCCTAATTCCCTCAGCTTCCATGTCACTATTAAATCATGTCTCTCTCTTTAACATGGCTTTCCCAGCAGTTCTATTCTATGGAGGCTTGTCCCTCAACTTTATAACATCAAGGTGGTACAGTAATCTTTCTATGTTTACCTGGTTCCACCTTCCAAATCATCTCTGCAGAATATTCCTTATCCTTTTCCATCTTTGAAATCTTTAACATCCATCTTTTCAATCTGCTCTACAGTACCTTTCAGTGCTGCTCAATTTCTCAGTGCTTTGAATACTACATGGCCTATTGTAACATTTTGAAACCATTGATCAACTCACTCTTATTGTATGAGATATCAACACCCCAGTGACATTCCAATTTTTGTAATTTGTCATCTCTAAAATACTCATACTTTCAACATTCTTTGTTCTCACCCAGTGGTGCCGCTCATCTTGATGGACACTTCCTTGACTCTAGGATGAAAAACCTCCAGCTTCTCCAACATGGCCATCCATTTCTTTGACAAAAACATCCTTTTCTTCTGCCTCACCTTACCTCCAATGTTATCTCTGCACCAAAATCCATGCTTATTCAGCAACAATTTATTTCTCTTGCAATATGCTCTTCTCAACCTTACCCATATCACAGCATTCCAGTACTTAATTGTCCTGTCAAGATGAGACCATCATGTGTCTTTTTGTGTCTCTCTAGGAATCTTTATATAACCCTATATGGGTCTTGTCCTGAGCTGCTCTCTGCTTGTTTGATCCTATATATTTCTGTTTCTATATTCTAGGACATAAACAAACTGAAGGTGCTGGAGAAGTCCAGGTAACTCTCATAGCAATTTAACATTTACCACTTGAAAATATTATTGTGTATTTTTATCCTTTTTTCTAATATAAACTACGTTAGATCAAGCAAACATATATATTATTTAAGGTTGCATTACTATTTAATCCAACTGTTCATTGCTTTAAAATAGCTGTGATCTCCAAAATTGACACAACGCACATTGCCCATGGAGTGGTAGTTAATTAAAGTTTATTTTAAAATATTGTTGGCTATTCATCTATTTTGAAATAATGTACAGAGGCCTCATTCTTGTTAAAAATACCAACTTCCCAGACCAGGCAAATTAAATTGAGTAAAATTGATTTTATGTGCATGATAGTGTTTGGAACAAAGGGAAATGGGGGAGGGGGGACTTTGAAAATTGCCATCAATGATTTCAAATGCAGGGCTAGGGGCGCACTTTTTTACAGTACTCCATATGAACACCACCTGCATGGACCAGTCTGGGGCTTGTCAATGTGACACCCTAGAATAAATTGTGTATACTCCTTTAAATATTAAATGACGGTGTTTGATAACCTGAAGATTCATTTGACTGGCCCAGAGCCAAGTCACATGTCCTATATATGAGGTGACAGGATCTCATTGGGCAAGGCAAGAAGAGCAAGCAGAGCCTTGTAGGAAGAAGAGGGTGATTACACATGTCATTAAGCGGAAGCCATTGTGGGGAGCAGATGTGTTCTGAGGAGCAGAGCAAAGCAGCTGAACTGGAGAATCAGGCAGATACACAAGGCAGTGGAGAGCTATGCTGCAGAGCCAAGGCAGGGGGCTACTTCCGTGAAATTGTGAGAGCTAGGAGAGCGGGCTTTGGATACTGCAGCTGTGAAACAGACACCAACAGGCCTGTACAGAGGCGCGAATGTCGCAGCCATTTTAAAGAGGTTGAACCCATTGAGTGGTGATAAGCATGGGCGCAGGGTAGCCCTGGAGATGCTGAATGAGTTACAGAGACTGTGTTTCTTGTAAACTGTCAGAGGGTGAGTGTTGAGCCCCATTTTCTCTTGTCACATAGACACCGCCCCACGGCCACATTGAGAGGAGTATTGGCCAGCTTAATACTGAAAATTACACAGAGTGACCCTTGCTTAAAGGCAGTGCTGATCAGTACAGAGGGACACTTATCATTTTGAAAGAGACACTTATCATTTGGATGATCAGTACAGAGACATTTATCACTTTGGATAGTAAATACAGAGACATTTGTTCCTTTGGTTAATTGCTACATAGACAGTTTGCTTATTTGTAACTTAAAGACACATTTGCCACTCAAATCACTGTGCATAATTAGAATACAGTGGTACTGTTTACTGGAGAGACAGGTATTTAAACCAAAGACCTACATTTTCCTTACAAAAGTGCTTAACAAGTGCAGTTTAAACCACAGACCCCAGTGCAACACTGTAGTACTGTAGGATATATGAGCTCCAACATATTCTTGGTAACGTAGGGAATCATAAAGTGTAATTTTCGAAATCTCAGTGATCGTAATTGGCTTCGTGCAAATTGTTTTCTTAATCGCATTCTTAATTTTTTGTTTAAGTATATTAAATTCTATTGCATGCCATTGTCTTAAATTGTATTTTTTCTGATTGTATCTTTGCTTATTGTGAATCAACTAACCTTCTTTTTATTTTACCCAGCAGTAAAATAAAGAAAACCCTCTACAGAGATTGCTGTTAAAATTGACCTCCCCATTTACGTATCAATCTGTCCTACCTCTCTGAATCACACACAGCAAACAAGGTATGGGGAAAAACATCTTAGGAAAAGGGTCCATCTCTTACTCACCGAACACCTTTGATACCTCTCCCAACCACATAGACACCCGCCAACCCTGGGGTGTCAAATTTTCACTATATACAGTAGATATGACTTTACACTAAAGGCTGCCTAATGGCATTTTGGGAAGACACATGGGTACAGTCTTCCCTTTTTATATAAGATATGTATAAACAGTGCCGTTTCTTGCACGGGGCGCCCGCCACGGCACTTTGCTGGTCCCTGTTTCCCTGTCCTCCATCTTCCCGAGTACTCCTGCTTGGGGGGTGGAGTTTCGTGGAATGACGTGGTTGCATCGTGACGTCAGGACGCAATCACGTCATTCCACGAAACTCCGCCCCCCGAGCAGGAGTACTCAGGAAGACGGAGGAGGGCTGGAAGGAGGAGGCGCGAGGAAGCTGGAAGGAGGAGGTGCGAGGAAGGAGGAGGCGCGAGGAAGGAGAGGCGGCCGACCCAAAGAGCGGGAAGATACTTCATATGTAAATTGTCTCTCTCTCTCTCCCCCCTCTCTCTCCCTTCCTTCCCCCCCCCACTTGACACTTGCATGCCGCACTGTGTAAATTGGGGACACTTGCCTGCCGTACTGTGTAAACTGGGGAAACTTGCCTGACGTACTGTGTAAATTGAGGACTCTTGCCTGCCGTACTGTGTAAACTGGGGAAACTTGCCTGCCGTACTGTGTAAAATGGGGACACTTGCCTGCCGTAATGTGTAAAATGGGGACTCTTGCCTGCCGTAATGTGTAAAATGGGGAAACTTGCCTGACGCAATGTGTAAATTGGGGACTCTTGCCTGCCATAATGTGTAAATTGGGGACACGTGCCTACCGCACTGTGTAAAATGGGGACTCTTGCCTGTGTAATGTGTAAAATGGGGACACGTGCCTGCCGCAATGTGTAAAAAGGGGTCTCTTGCCTGCGTAATTTGTAAAATGGGGACACGTGCCTGCCGCAATGTGTAAAAAGGGGTCTCTTGCCTGCGTAATGTGTAAAATGGGGACACGTGCCTGCCGCAATGTGTAAAATGGGGACTCTTGCCTGCGTAATGTGTAAAATGGGACACATGCCTGCCGCAATGTGTAAAAAGGGGTCTTTTGCCTGCGTAATTTGTAAAATGGGGACACGTGTCTGCCGCAATGTGTAAAATGGGGACTCTTGCCTGCGTAATGTGTAAAATGGGGACACATGCCTGCTGTAATGTGTAAAATGGGGACTCTTGCCTGCCGTAATGTGTAAAATGGGGACACTTGCCTGCCACAATGTGTAAAATGGGGACTCCTTGCCTGCATAATGTTTAAATTGGGGACACTTGACTGCTGTACTGTGTAAATTGGGGACACTTGACTGCTGTACTGTGTAAATTGGGGACTCTTGCCTGCTGTACTGTGTAAATTGGGGACACTTGCCTGCTGCACTGTGTAAATTGGGTACACTTGCCTGAGTGCTGTCTAAATTGGGGACACTTGCCTGCCGTACTGTATAAAATGGGGACTCTTGCCTGCTGTACTGTGTAAAATGGGGACTCTTGCCTGCCGCACTGTGTAAATTGGGGACACTTGCCTGCCGTACTATGTAAAATGGGGACACTTGCCAGCCGTACTGTGTAAATTGGGGACACTTACCTGCCGTACTGTGTAAATTTGGGGCACTTACTGTGTAAAATGGGGACTCTTGCCTGCCGTAATGTGTAATATGGGGACTCTTGCCTGCCGTAATGTGTAAAATGGGGACTCTTGCCTGCGTAATGTGTAAAATGGGTACACGTGCCTGCCGCAATGTGTAAAATGGGGACTCTTGCCTGCGTAATGTGTAAAATGGGTACATTTTGAAATCTCGCACTGGGAGCCAAATTGGCTAGAAACAGCCGTGTGTATAAAAATAAAGAGGAGACTATTGTTACTGTGTAAAAATTGTGAAAGAAAATGTTGATCTATTACATTAGATTGTTGAAAATGCAGCAATTATGTTACAAACAAATTATATGTACCTTTTATCAAGAAACTGAATGCTGGAAGGTACTGTATATACTACACAGAAATTATTTTCTTGTATCAAATCTCAATAATGAAAAATAAAATTTCTTAACAGGCAAACATTGATGAATAGATGGACTTTTACGGCAAGTATTTTAATGAGCCGTAATGTTAAAAAGGATGAACATTTTATAGCACATAAATTTCCAGCAAAAAATATATTTACCTTTAAAAAATACAGTATATACTTATTATAAGATAGTATTCAGTTATTGATAATAGAGAGCTGTCAAAATTTTAACACGACACTCAGTAGATCTATTACACCCAGAAAAATGTAGACTAACTGTATGCTATCATTTCTAGTTCTGAAACTGAATAATATTTAAGTGTCTAAAGTATTTATACAGTATATATAATATTCACTGCAAAACTTTGGTCTTGTTACAATTTGTCATTTAATAAAAAATAATAACATTTTCCTAGCTTGATGTTACTGCTGACATTTATACTACAATTTTATTACCCATTGTTTATTTCAAAACATTATCCTATACAATCCCTTCATATTTTACTAGAAACGGATGTTAGGTTTACCAATCTTTAATTTCCTTGTCCTGATTTTCACCACTTTTTACATTTTGAAATTATTTTGCATTACTATACTGTATGTTAGCAATGATATACTGATATGGAAGAAACTATAGATTATTATTATTATTATTATTATTATTACTATTATATATTTATGAGGTGCCAAAAGTGTTTCACGGCACCTTACATATAACACACATTAGAACAATTCAAGGTACACAGAAATTAACCTTACAGAACCAGAAAAACGAAAACAGAGCACAGGTAACAATTAGCACCACAATTCTCAGTACACAATACAGCTGAGATGTAAGGAAGCATACTACTAGGGGCGGGCAGAGATGAAAGTGATGAACAATCAGAGAGAGGAAATACAGATATAGATGGTTGCTAAGTAGGGGAAAGCTGTAATTGAAGTGCAAGAGAAGAGGGTTGTGAGAACAGGAGGGAAGAGGGCCCTGCTGGTTTACAATCTAGGGGGAAGAGAGAGAGAGATAGGTGACATAAGGCACAAGAAAGTTAAGGTAGCCTGATGGCAGGAAGTAAGGGAGGCAGAGATGGCCAAGGCATGATGTAGTGCGTTGGGAAAGCGGCCTTAAGACTAGGTTATGGGTTATGCAGAAGGGTACACTTTGATGAACAGGTGGGTTTTCAGATATAACAAATAAAACAAATAGTGGTCTATGTATCCATTACTAATCTTAATTCCAAACTCCATTACAAATTTGAATTCCAAACCTGTATGTACAGTACTGTATGCATTCTGGACTACAGTAGGTGATATATATATATATATACCTTAATTATGTTTAGGTACTGTATATTGTCACTTCCTTCTGTAAGGAAGTGACAATACAGATATGTCCTGATATATCGTTGCTGCGTACCGCATAGCGGGCGCCATGCAACTCGCGCCAGCTCCTTGCGCTATAACTCCAGTTATAAGTTGCGTTGTAAATGTGACGTCACGTTATAATTGTAACATGCATTCTACTTTCTGTCCACCAGATGTCATTTTTCCTAACTCTATGGCGAATGCCTTAAATAGCCAACGGACCCTTCGTAGCGCTACCTGCTGATTGGCTGACGGGTTCGAATCCTAGCGGGACCAGAATTATTTTTTTGTGTGGATTCTTAATGTCATTTTTAATGGAATGGGAAAAGTCAGGAAAAAAAATGCGTGGGGTCCCCCCTCCTAAGCATAACCAGCCTCGGGCTCTTCGAGCCGGTCCTGGTTCTAAAAATCCGGGGGGAAAACGGACAGGGGATCCCCCATATTTTTAAAACCAGCACCGGGCTCTGTGCCTGGTGCTGGTGCAAAAAATACGAGGGACAAAAAGAGTAGGGGTCCCCTGTATTTTTTACACCAGCATCGGGCTCCACTAGCTGGACAGATAATGCCACTGCCGGGGATCACTTTTATACAGTGCCCTGCGGCCGTGGCATTAAATATCCAACTAGTCACCCCTGGCCGGGGTACCCTGGGGGAGTGGGGACCCCTTCAATCAAGGGGTCCCCCCCCAGCCACCCAAGGGCCAGGGGTGAAGCCCGAGGCTGTCCCCCCCATCCAAGGGCTGCGGATGGGGGGCTGATAGCCTTGAGAAATGTGAAAGAATATTGTTTTTCCAGTAGTACTACAAGTCCCAGCAAGCCTCCCCGCAAGCTGGTACTTGGAGAACCACAAGTACCAGCATGCGGGAGAAAAACGGGCCCGCTGGTACCTGTAGTTCTACTGAAAAAAAAATACCCAAATAAAAACAGGAGACACACACCGTGACAGTAAAAGTTTATTTCACACATGTCGACACACACATACTTACCTATGTTGACACGCCGACTGGCATGTCTCGTCTACGACAATCCGGGGTACCTGTGAAAAAAATTATACTCACCTGATCCAGTGTCCGGGAGATAATCCACGTACTTGGCAAAAAAATAAAACGAACACCCGGACCAGCGGACTGAAAGGGGTCCCATGTTTACACATGGGACCCCTTTCCACGAATGCCGGGACCCCACGTGACTGCTGTCACAGAAGGTCCCTTCAGCCAATTAGGAAGCGCTATTTCGTGGCACTCACCTGATTGGCTGTATGCGAGTCTGCTGTCAGACAGCGCATCGCAAAGCCTCTCCATTATATTCAATGGTGGGAACTTTGCGTCAGCGGTGAGGTTACCCGCGGTCAGCGGCTGACCGCGGGTAACCCCACCGCTACCCGCAAAGTTCCCACCATTGAAACTAATAGAGGGAGCTGTCCGATGCGCTGTCTGACAGCAGACGCGCATACAGCCAATCAGGTGAGTGCCACGAAGTAGCGCTACCTGATTGGCTGAAGGGACCTTCTGTGACAGCAGTCACGTGGGGTCCCGGCATTCGTGGAAAGGGGTCCCATGTGTAAACATGGGACCCCTTTCAGTCCGTTTGGTCCGGGTGTTCGGTTTTTTTTTTTTTGCCAAGTACGTGGATTATAACCTGGACACTGGATTGAGGTGAGTATAATTTTATTCACAGGTACCCCGGATTCTACTTGGACAAGTGTACCGAACGTCGTGTCAACATAGGTAAGTATGTGTGTGTCGACATGTGTGTAATAAAGTTTTACTATCACGGTGTGCGTGTCTTGTTTTTATTTGGGTATTTTTTTCCAGTAGAACTACAGGTACCAGCGGGCCCATTTTTCTCCCACATGCTGGTACTTGTGGTTCTCCAAGTACCAGCTTGCGGGGGAGGCTTGCTGGGACTTGTAGTACTACTGGAAAAAACAATATTCTTTCATTTTTCCAAAGGCTATCAGCCCCCCATCCGCAGCCCTTGGATGGGGGGGACAGCCTCGGGCTTCACCCCTGGCCCTTGGGTGGCTGGGGGGGGGACCCCTTGATTGAAGGGGTCCCCACTCCTCCAGGGTACCCCGGCCAGGGGTGACTAGTTGGATATTTAATGCCACGGCCGCAGGGCACTGTATAAAAGTGATCCCCGGCTGTGGCATTATCTGTCCAGCTAGTGGAGCCCGATGCTGGTGTAAAAATTACGGGGGACCCCTACTCTTTTTGTCCCCCGTATTTTTTGCACCAGCACCAGGCGCAGAGCCCGTTGCTGGTTTTAAAAATATGGGGTATCCCCTGTCCGTTTTTCCCCCGGATTTTTAGAACCAGGACCGGCTCGAAGAGCCTGAGGCTGGTTATGCTTAGGAGGGGGGACCCCACGCATTTTTTTTTCTGACTTTTCCCATTCCATTAAAAAAAAAATAAAAAAAATAATACTTTTAAAAATATATAAATAATACTTCTGCCTCCTAAATAGGCAAACCAAGTACCTAATCCCTTCTAATATAAATACAGTAGATATGCTATTACCAAATAAAAAAACACAAAAAAAAACATGTTTTAAAATTATTTTATTAGATTCCGCCAGCAAAGTGTGGCGGATTGAAAATGACGAATTTACTGTCTAAAAGCACTGTTGTCGAATTTACAAACTTCAATTGAATATACTTTTGTCGAATTGCCGCATTTGTACCATTGCAGAAATGTCGAATTTGACAAAAGTCGAATTTGAAAAAATCGAATTTGAAAAAGTCGAATTTGGAAAGTCTGTTTTTTTGGCGAAAGTACTGAATTGCATTGACAAAAAAAATTTTGGGCGAAAAAAACACGTTTTTCGACTGTTTTGCCAATTCGACCTCAATTGCATATGGCCCTATGTCATTAATGTGACATCTTGGAAGGCTCCATTATGGTTTGTACACAGACACCGGACAAAATCCGTTAATAGTACAACACATCAAAACACATCAAGTATTTACCTGGAGTACCAACTCATAACATGGTCAGCACTGGCATAATGGTTACAGTGTCCGCTTGCAATACGTGCATCCCATGTTCGAATCCTGTTGAGACCAGAAAAAAAAATTTTTCTGGTGAATTTATTTTTTATATTTTTTTTAAAGAAATACACTTGTTTGGTCTGTTTTTTCTTTCCCGCTGGGCTCCATTATGTTTTGTACACAGACACCGGATAAAATCCGTTATGGGTATACCACATTGCAGGCGGGGGGGAAGCAAATTCAGTTTGCACGCATTGTGGGCTACAGATTCAATCCACGGTTTGTGGACTGCATCCGGCGTCTTACTGTACATCAGGCAAAAATGGCAGGGAGACGCTACGTTAGAGGGGAGCTTCTGATCCTGCTTTGGTGGCGGGACCGGCCATTTACTACGAACTCGGAGAAGCGGCGGGCTTACAATAAAGCCTGCCTTGAGATCCGAGCAAAATATGGCCAGTCCTGCAGCCTCAGGTCACTCCAGAGGAAGTGGAGTGATCTGGTCACCAGGGAGCCCAGGAAACTGGAATTACTGCGTCTGTCCCTGAGGAGTAAGTACAGTCCAGTACTGCACATTATTACTACTGTATTTAAGTAATGTACATTTCTCTAATGTCCTAGAGGATGCTGGGGTCCATTTAGTACCATGGGGTATAGACAGGTCTGTAGGAGCCATCGGCACTAAATGACTTTAAACGTGTGGGCTGGCCCCTCCCTCTATGCCCCTCCTCCAGACGTCAGTTTAGAAATTGTGCCCGGAGGAATCCGTTTGGATGGGTGACCATGTTAAGGTCGACAGTCATTAGGTCATTAGGTCGACCACTATTGGTCGACAGTGACATGGTCGACATGGACTCATGGTTGACCCATGAAAATGGTCGACATGACAGGTCAGCATATGAAAGGTCTCCAGTGATGAATACTCACCACTCTTCTGACTTCTGGCTCTGTTAGGGGGTGGCGGCAGTGCTGCGGGAGTGAGCACTGGCCAGGCTTGGGCTATGTTCAGTACCCTCAGGAGCTAATGGTGTCCTGTCAGCGGTAGCAGAGCCATGGAACTTAATGAGAAGTTGGTTCCTACTTCATACCTCCCAACTTTCTTATGTTCTAAGGAGGGACACATGCGTGGCGAAGCCGCGTGCTCCCGAAAAGGGGATAGGGCCTATGAAAAGGGGAGTGGGTTCGCGGATGCCCCGCAATTGCTAGCCACGCTAAGCAGGGCAGCGAGATCTAGCATGCAGGCCAATCTAGCACCAGCGATAGCGATGCGCAGAGCTGCGCATCGCTATCGCAGTGGGAGGTACACACGGAGCGATCATGCGTAAAATCTAAGCAATCTAGTCAAATCTAAGTGATCGCTCCGTGAGTACCCCCCTAAAGTCCCACAAAGCAGGGAGATTTGCCAGCAGCATCCTCTAGGATGTTAGAGAAATACAGGCGTTCCGAAACATACAGTATCTGAGTGAGCCTAATAATGAGTATACTGTGAGATACTGTATGACATACTGTACAGTATGCTGTATCCGAAGTGGTGCATTCATGAACAAACTCCATATGCAGTAACCTTTTTGGTTGCTTTAAGAAATGTCCTTTACAATATGGCTATCCCTGCCCCCCAGTCAAAACCTGTTTCTGCAGACACTACTGTTCAATTAGCAGCAGTTGAATGTGTATTCAGAGTAAAGTGGATTAACTCTTCGCTATTGTTTAGAAATGTAGTGTCTGCAGAAATGTTGATTGACTGGGGGGAGGGACAGCCATACAATACTGTATGTTATGTTATAAATGACATTTCTTAGCAAACAGAAAGCCCTCCTTGTGATACATTTCTCTGTGAGTGAAAAATTGCCCCAGCAAATCAGCTCATAATTGTCAATTTTCAAAAACAGTCTGTACCATGACAGTTAGGAGCTGATTGGCAATGGCTGAAACATTACTTACCGAGTAACAATGCAGTGCTCAACTAAACAAAGTGGTACTGATCATCAGGGCAACGGGCGGCAGTGGAGCATAAACCGAGAGGAGCAGCAGCCGCAGTTTATCACTGCTGCTGGGCTACCCTGTCACCCCAGGATCAGAGTTGGCAGCAGGTGTTGTGGCAGCCTGGATGGTGTGCATGGCTTATTACACCTGCATTAAAATAAATGTTGCCAGCATGAGGGGTATCAAATGCAAAAAGGATATACAGCATATTCTCTTGCATACTGTATATCAGTGTGCCTAAGTTCACGGCTCCCTTATATTACAAATTATCATATGTCACTTCAAATGCTGCCATAATATCTAAAAGGGGGAGCTCTGCCTGCCGTAATATCTAAAAGGGGACTCCACCTGCCGTAATGTCTAAAAGGGGGCTCCGCCTGCCATACTGTGTAAAAGGGGGCTCCACCTGCCGTAGTGTGTAAAACGGGGCTCTACCTGCCGTACTCTGTAAAAGGGGAGTCTACCTGCCGTATTGTGTAAAAGGGGACTCTACCTGCCGTGGTCATGGTTGACACATGAAAATGGTCGACATGACAGGTCAGCATATGAAAAGGTAGACATGGCTTTTTTTTAAAATAGATTTGTAACTTTTTCATGCTTTACTATACACGTGGACTACGATTTGGAATAGTAACCTGTGCCGAGCACAGCGGTAGCGGAGCGATGCACCTTGCCCGCAGCATGGCGAGCTAAGAGAGCCATGCAAGGAGACGCAGTACACTAATTCGGGTTCCCCGTCACTTTACGAAGAAAACAACACCAAAAACAATCCAAACATCCATGTTGACCTTTTCATGTGTCGACCATTGCCATGTGTCGACCATGAGTGCATGTTGACCATGTCACTGTCGACCAATAGTCTTCGACCTAATGATTGTCGACCTTAACATGGTCGACCATTCATACCGGTACCATGCCCGGACGCCACACACCATACCGCAATGCTCGTTATACCCTATGCCACACACCGCAATGCCCCTTGTACATTATGCCACACACTGCAATCCCCTGAAACATTATACCACATACCACAATGCCCATGATATAGGTGTGGATCATAGAATCGACAGTAACTAGGTCAACAATGTTTAGGTCAACCACTATTGGTCGACAGTACCTAGGTCGACAGGGTTGGAAGGTCGACATGAGTTTTGTTTTTTGTTTTTGGTGTTGTTTTGTTCGTAAAGTGACGGGGAACCCCAATTAGTGCACCGTGTCCCCTCGCAGTAGAGGGCTCAGACTCTACTGTGCATGCACAGATCTCCAGGAAAATGGCGCGGCGGCCATTTTCCCAGAGATTTCTCTACTGCGCATGCGCAGAACTCTGTGAAAATTAGTTTTTACAGCACCTGTGAAGTCGGCGCGGGACTCCGGAGAGGTGAGTATTACCAAAATGGGTGCACTGTGTGTGGTGGGGGCCCGCTCTGGACACATTGCACCCATTATAGAAACACCAGTGCCTATGACACATTATGACACACCGCAATGTCCATGATACATTATGCCACACACCACAATGCCCATTACACATTAAGTCCTACAGTAAGGCTTCTAATTACTTTTACATTACTGTACCTGCTCGTTGCCAGGGGTTTACTTGTACAGGAGATCCGGTCTTGGGGTCGACAATACTTAGGTCGACAGTGTCTAGGTTGACCACAATTGGTCGATAGTAAGTAGGTCAACAGGGTGTCTAGGTCATCAGGGCCTCTTGGTAGACATGTACTATATCGACGTGACAAAAGGTTGACATGCATTTTTCTAAAATGTTTTCATTTTTTGAACTTTTTCATATTTTACGATCCACATGGGTTACGAATGGGAATAGTGACCGGTATCCGATTATATGGTCAACCATCATTAGGTCAACATTCATTAGGTTGACCACTAATTGGGGTTCCCGGTCACTCTGTGAAAAAAACGATACCCAAAAATGTCAATAGTACCATGTCGACCTATTTTCATGACGACCTAGCACATGTCCACTTATAGACCATGTCCACCTATCAACACTGTCGACCAATAGTGGTCGACATAATGACTGTCAACCTTAGTGTGGTGCACCCAATGACCGTTACCCCGTGTACCTAAGCACCTCCTCAGCCATTATTTACTGTTACAGCATTTAGTATGTGCAGTAATGTACTGTATCTAAGGGCACTGTACATTCCTTTTTGTACCCAGGGCGTCAGCAGCGGATAAGATGGCGATGGGCCCAGCAGCAGATAAGGTGGCGAAGTGCCCGGCACCACTCTTTCACTGCCATACCGGGGACCAGCGCCACAAGCAGTAAGTCTTGTACTCTCTTTATTGGGTACTCTTTATACCAGTGGTTCCCAAACGTTTTTGAGTCACGGCACCCCTAGGCCAAAAGTTTCTTATTGAGAAATTTAGAAACAAATAAATAAACAAAAGTAAAATGTGCTTGTACAGTACTGTATGTCATCCTTAGGTTCAATTACTGTATGTGGTGAGGGACAGGATTCACTTCTGATTGCCCAAATACTGTACTGTAATTTATGATTGGAAGACCCCAGCACTGATTTTGCCTATTACAGTGACAATAAATATTTGAATTGGTTCTTGATCACCCCAGCAAGCGTCTATTTTTATTTTTGAGATTTACCAGTGTCTGTGAAACTGATCATAGATGTGCTAAATTTAGCACATCTACGATCTGATCTGAATTAGGCCCCAGGTGCGATTTGCACCTTGTGAAATGTACAGTAAACCATGAGGGTATGAATGCTTTTGTTTGATTACTGCTGGGGACAATGGTAATGCTGTGGCCAATGTGTTTAATACAGGCACCCCTGGACCAATTCCTCCGCCGCCGGAATTTGCGGACCCGCCTCGTCCTGGTAAGACATTTTTGTTAAGTTAAGGCTCATTTCACCACTGTTTCTAAACCTTATTCCCCACCCTGTGCCTCTTATCCTACACCTCCCACTGTGCCTCAGCTTCCCCTTGTCTTTTAGCCTTTTCCTGCTCCTGTGGCTGAGCCTCCCCATGTCTCTGCTGTGGAACATCATGATGTCACGTAAACTGTGCTTTATAGGGTTCCTTGGGGGCCTGGTACAGTACAGTATTTACAGTCATTTATCTTTTTTCCCATAAAACAGGTACCAGCCAAGTTCCAGTGCCTATTACAGTGACAATAAATATTTGATCACCCCTGCAAGCGTCTATTTTTATTTTTGAGATTTACGGGCATTGCATAGGAGTCTTGATCACCCCTGCAAGCGTCTATTTTTATTTTTGAGATTTACGAGCATTGCATAGGAGTCACTTTATAAGCGGGACATAAGGGGCACTCCTGGGGACATAAAGGGCACTACTACTGGGGGCATTTCTTTTATGGGCTCTACTGTACATAAGGGGCACTAACAGTACAGTGGCCAAAGCATAAGGGGCAATACTACTGTGGGCATTGTATAAGGGGCGGTACTGCTGTGGGCATTATGTGTATTAGGGGTGCTACTGTTGTGGGCTTTGTGCATGAGGGGCACTAATGTGTGTCATAACATGAATAAGGGACACCCCTACAGTACAGTATGTGGTGGAATGTGAATAAGATTGTGCTACTGTGCATCATAATTTTAATTGGGTATACTATATATATTGGGCCATGCACCTTGATTTTTGACCAGGGCGCTATGGCCCGGACAACCTGACTAGGGGTACAGTCATAATAATGTTATTTTACATGCATACTGTTCATAAACTTTGATAAAGTGCTGTACAGTATACTGTGCAGTACTCAACCTGTCTTACTGTTCTAATACTGTACATTGTTTTTTATTTTCACAGACCAACTCCGGCGATTGGTCCTTATACTGAGGGCGGTAGTCCAACAAATGTTTGTTTATATTTTACAATGCTTATAAAAAAAATTATTTTTTGTTTTTTTTCTTCCAGTTTTTTTATTAAAGTTTTTATATAATTTACAGTTATTTTGTGTTATTATAATTTGTGTTAGTTTCCACCTTAGTACACTAAGGGGGGTATTCAATGCCGGATAAGGGGGCCAGAAGGTTCTGAAAATGGGACTTTTCACACGTTTTATAGGAGAAGTTGCTTTCTCGTATTCAACGGGGTCCCGTGTTGCTTGCCCCCCACCCTCCCTGCGAGGCAAAAACGGCATGTCATTTATAACATACAGTATTGTATGGCTGTCCCTCCCCCCAGTCAAACACCATTTCTGCAGACACTACATTTCTAAACAATAGCGAAGAGTTAATCCACTTTACTCTGAATACACATTCAACTGCTGCTAATTGAACAGTAGTGTCTGCAGAAACAGGTTTTGACTGGGGGGCAGGGATAGCCATATTGTAAAGGACATTTCTTAAAGCAACCAAAAAGGTTACTGCATATGGAGTTTGTTCATGAATGCACCACTTTGGATACAGCATACTGTACAGTATACAACAGATGGATGTCATAGACACCCAAATCCCAGGCGCAAATACTAAATTGAATTATTCACTTAAATTGGGTGAACACCAGCTGCACAGACTAGGCCTTGCAAGGGCCTGAAATTATACTGAAATACAAAAAAAAAGGGGGGGTGTCTGTGCGCTTAGTGACTCCCAATAGAGTGATATCAGGTGAGTGTTTGCCTTTACTTAATAACCAAGAGACTTGTTAAATTATATTCTTTTACTGTAATCAATTCACATTACACTTAAATAGATACATTTGTTAAAACATGAATAAAAAATGTAACTGCTTGATTGTTAGTACATTTCAACCGGAATGCATTCCTTATTTAATACATTAATGTAATAATATACAGCCGCTTTTATTCAATTGGTTAAACCCGTGTTTGATACAAAGGTAACCAATCTATTTAAAACCATAAATCATCTAATGAATTTTGCCGTTATTGCCACATTTATCTCATTACTATATGCCAGTTATTAGTAATATATATATGGTATTATAAAAGTCTCCACTGTAACCTGTCACTGGCGTCCCAGTGCAGGATTGGTTTTTCCTGGTGTGTTTTGCCCGTTAGCACGGGGTTATAATTACCCTTTCCTGGGAATGTCCTCCGTTTTAGCACTATAGCACAAGTGCACAGATAGATTTTAGGTATGTACCTTTTGGAGTTCCCGGCTCATGGGCAGCGTTTAGAAGCACACAGTCAGCGGTGGTAGACGTGGAGACTTTCACAGGTTGTCGGCACTACACTCGGTAGCGTTTGAGAGGCTCTGATTGGAGTGGGCCGTGGGTGTAGATGTCCTTAATGGATACGTGCACTGTGAGCGGCAGCCAGACACATTGAGTGCGGCGAGGGGTAATCAGCAGGACCGGCACGGTTGAGAGCAGCGGACACGGTGAATGCGGCTGGAGCTGCAATCAGCGGCTGTAAGCGGCGGTCCGGCACATGCAGTGCGGCAAGTGAGCAGCAGGACCGGCACAGCTGGGAACGGCAGACACGGCAGATGCAGCCAGAGATGTCAATCAGCAGTTTGAAAAAATCGGGTGATGACGTCAACGCGTTTCGTCCCGTCAATTATCGGGACTTCCTCAAGACACTTGCTCCAGCCGCATTCACCGTGTCCGCTGCTCTCAAGGTTGGTTCTATATCGGAGGGGCTGAAGGGACCTTGTGACGTATTGAGGGGAGGAGCTACGTCACCAGGAGGAGGAGCTACAGGCGAACAGGGTACCCAAAAAGTACCCTCGCGGGCTCGCTTCGCTCGCCACGCTTCGGGCACGGTGGCTCGCTTCGCTCACCACCTAATTACTAAAGGTAATAGTTGGTGGCGTGGATAGTAGAGGAACTATCCCGCTGGCCTAGCTCCTCCCCCTTGCGTCGTAACTCCTCCCCCTTACGGAAAAGGTCCCTTAGCCCACTTGATTCTAGCATCTACCCTGCTCTCAACCGTGCCGGTCCTGCTGATTACCCCTCGCCGCACTCAATGTGTCTGGCTGCCGCTCACAGTGCACGTATCCATTAAGGACATCTACACCCACGGCCCACTCCAATCAGAGCCTCTCAAACACTACCGAGTGTAGTGCCGACAAACTGTGAAAGTCTCCACGTCTACCACCGTTGACTGTGTGCTTCTAAACGCTGCCCATGAGCCGGGAACTCCAAAAGGTACATACCTAAAATCTATCTGTGCACTTGTGCTATAGTGCTAAAACGGAGGACATTCCCTGGAAAGGGTAATTATAACCCCATGCTAACGGGCAAAACACACCAGGAAAAACCAATCCTGCACTGGGACGCCAGTGACAGGTTACAGTGGAGACTTTTATAATACCATATATATATTACTAATAACTGGCATATAGTAATGAGATAAATGTGGCAATAACGGCAAAATTCATTAGATGATTTATGGTTTTAAATAGATTGGTTACCTTTGTATCAAACACGGGTTTAACCAATTGAATAAAAGCGGCTGTATATTATTACATTAATGTATTAAATAAGGAATGCATTCCGGTTGAAATGTACTAACAATCAAGCAGTTACATTTTTTATTCATGTTTTAACAAATGTATCTATTTAAGTGTAATGTGAATTGATTACAGTAAAAGAATATAATTTAACAAGTCTCTTGGTTATTAAGTAAAGGCAAACACTCACCTGATATCACTCTATTGGGAGTCACTAAGCGCACAGACACACCCCCTTTTTTTTTATACTGTACAGTATGTCATACAGTATCTCATAGTATACTCATTATTAGGCTCACTCAGATACTGTATGTTTCGGAACGCCTGTATTTCTCTAACATCCTAGAGGATGCTGCTGGCAAGTCTCCCTGCTTTGTGGGACTTAAGGGGGGTACTCACGGAGCGATCACTTAGATTTGACTAGATTGCTTAGATTTTACGCATGATCGCTCCATGTGTACCTCCAACTGCGATAGCGATGCGCAGCTCTGCGCATCGCTATCGCTGGTGCTAGATTGGCCTGCATGCTAGATCTCGCTGCCCTGCTTAGCGTGGCTAGCAATTGCGGGGCATCCACGAAGCCACGCCCCTTTTCATAGGCCCTATCCCCTTTTCGGGAGCACGCGGCTTCGCCACGCATGTGTCCCTCCTTAGAACATAAGAAAGTTGGGAGGTATGAAGTAGGAACCAACTTCTCATTAAGTTCCATGGCTCTGCTTCCGCTGACAGGACACCATTAGCTCCTGAGGGTACTGAACATAGCCCAAGCCTGGCAAGTGTTCACTCCCGCAGCACTGCCGCCACCCCCTAACAGAGCCAGAAGTCAGAAGAGTGGTGAGTATTCATCACTGGAGACCTTTCATATGCTGACCTGTCATGTCGACCATTTTCATGTGTCAACCATGAGTCCATGTCGACCATGTCACTGTCGACCAATAGTGGTCGACCTAATGACCTAATGACTGTCGACCTTAACATGGTCGCCCATCCAAACGGATTCCTCCAGGCACAATTTCTAAACTGATGTCTGGAGGAGGGGCATAGAGGGAGGGGCCAGCCCACACGTTTAAAGTCATTTAGTGCCGATGGCTCCTACAGACCTGTCTATACCCTATGGTACTAAATGGACCCCAGCATCCTCTAGGACATTAGAGAAATGTACATTACTTAAATACAGTAGTAATAATGTGCAGTACTGGACTGTACTTACTCCTCAGGGACAGACGCAGTAATTCCAGTTTCCTGGGCTCCCTGGTGACCAGATCACTCCACTTCCTCTGGAGTGACCTGAGGCTGCAGGACTGGCCATATTTTGCTCGGATCTCAAGGCGGGCTTTATTGTAAGCCCGCCGCTTCTCCGAGTTCGTAGTAAATGGCCGGTCCCGCCACCTAAGCAGGATCAGAAGCTCCCCTCTAACGTAGCGTCTCCCTGCCATTTTTGCCTGATGTACAGTAAGACGCCGGATGCAGTCCACAAACCGTGAATTGAATCTGTAGCCCACAATGCGTGCACACTGAATTTGCTTCCCCACCGCCTGAAATGTGGTATACCCATAACGGATTTTATCCGTTGTCTGTGTACGAAACATAATGGAGCCCAGCGGGAAAGAAAAAACAGACCAAACAAGTGTATTTCTTTTAAAAAAAATATATAAAAATAAATTCACCAGAAAAAAAAAAATTCTGGTCTCAACAGGATTCGAACATGGGATGCACGCATTGCAAGCGAACACTGTAACCATTATGCCAGTGCTGACCATGTTATGAGTTGGTACTCCAGGTAAATATATGATGTGTTTTGATGTGTTGTACTATTAACGGATTTTGTCCGGTGTCTGTGTACAAACCATAATGGAGCCTTCCAAGATGTCACATTAATGACATAGGGCCATATGCAATTGCGGTCGAATTGGTGAAAAAGTAAAAAAACTGGACTTTTTCGCCCAAAAAAAAAATTTGTCAATGCAATTCAGTACTTTTCGCCAAAAAAACGGACTTTCCAAATTCGACTTTTTCAAATTCGACTTTTGTCAAATTCGACATTTCTGCAATGGTACAAATGCGGCAATTCGACAAAAGTATATTCAATTGAAGTTTGTAAATTCGACAACAGTGCTTTTAGACAGTAAATTCGTCATTTTCAATCCGCCACACTTTGCTGGCGGAATCTAATAAAATAATTTTAAAACATGTTTTTTTTGTGTTTTTTTTATTTGGTAATAGCATATCTACTGTATTTATATTAGAAGGTATTAGGTACTTGGTTTGCCTATTTAGGAGGCACAAGTATTATTTATATATTTTTAAAAGTATTATATATTTTTTTTTTTAATGGAATGGGAAAAGTCAGAAAAAAAATGCGTGGGGTCCCCCCTCCTAAGCATAACCAGCCTCGGGCTCTTCGAGCCGGTCCTGGTTCTAAAAATCCGGGGGAAAAACGGACAGGGGATCCCCCGTATTTTTAAAACCAGCACCGGGCTCTGCGCCTGGTGCTGGTGCAAAAAATACGGGGGACAAAAAGAGTAGGGGTCCCCCGTATTTTTTACACCAGCACCGGGCTCCACTAGCTGGACAGATAATGCCACAGCCGGGGTCACTTTTATACAGTGCCCTGTAGCCGTGGCATTAAATATCTAACTAGTCATCCCTGGCCGGGGTACCCTGGAGGAGTAGGGACCCCTTCAATCAACGGGTCCCCCCCAGCCACCCAAGGGCCAGGGGTGAAGCCCGAGGCTGTCCCCCCCCCATCCAAGGGCTGCGGATGGGGGGCTGATAGCCTTTGGAAAAATGAAAGAATATTGTTTTTTCCAGTAGTACTACAAGTCCCAGCAAGCCTCCCCGCAAGCTGGTACTTGGAGAACCACAAGTACCAGCATGCGGGAGAAAAACGGGCCCGCTGGTACCTGTAGTTCTACTGGAAAAAAAATACCCAAATAAAAACAGGACACGCACACCGTGAAAGTAAAACTTTATTACACACATGTCGACACACACATACTTACCTATGTTGACACGACGTTCGGTTCCACTTGTCCCAGTAGAATCCGGGGTACCTGTGAATAAAATTATACTCACCTCAATCCAGTGTCCAGGTTATAATCCACGTACTTGGAAAAAAAAAAAAAACGAACACCCGGACCAAACGGACTGAAAGGGGTCCCATGTTTACACATGGGACCCCTTTCCACGAATGCCGGGACCCCACGTGACTGCTGTCACAGAAGGTCCCTTCAGCCAATCAGGTAGCGCTACTTCGTGGCACTCACCTGATTGGCTGTATGCGCGTCTGCTGTCAGACAGCGCATCGCACAACTCCCTCCATTAGTTTCAATGGTGGGAACTTTGCAGGTAGCGGTGGGGTTACCCGCGGTCAGCGGCTGACCGCGGGTGACCTCACCGCTGACGCAAAGTTCCCACCATTGAATATAATGGAGAGGCTTTGCGATGCGCTGTCTGACAGCAGACTCACATACAGCCAATCAGGTGAGAGCCACAAAGTAGCGCTTCCTGATTGGCTGAAGGGACCTTCTGTGACAGCAGTCACGTGGGGTCCCGGCATTCGTGGAAAGGGGTCCCATGTGTAAACATGGGACCCCTTTCAGTCCGTTTGGTCCGGGTGTTCATTTTTTTTTTTTTGCCAAGTTTGTGGATTATAACCTGGACACTGTATTGAGGTGAGTATAATTTTATTCACAGGTACCCCGGATCGTCAGCGACATTGCAGACGTGGCAGTTGGTGGGTCAACATAAGTAAGTATGTATGTGTCGGCATGTATGAAATAAACTTTTACTTTCACGGTGTGTGTCTCCTGTTTTTATTTGGGTATTTTTTTTCCAGTAGAACTACAGGTACCAGCGGGCCCGTTTTTCTCCCGCATGCTGGTACTTGTGGTTCTCCAAGTACCAGCTTGCGGGGGAGGCTTGCTGGGACTTGTAGTACTACTGGAAAAAACAATATTCTTTCACATTTCTCAAGGCTATCAGCCCCCCATCCGCAGCCCTTGGATGGGGGGGACAGCCTCGGGCTTCACCCCTGGCCCTTGGGTGGCTGGGGGGGACCCCTTGATTGAAGGGGTCCCCACTCCCCCAGGGTACCCCGGCCAGGGGTGACTAGTTGGATATTTAATGCCACGGCCGCAGGGCACTGTATAAAAGTGACCCCGGCTGTGGCATTATCTGTCCAGCTAGTGGAGCCCGATGCTGGTGTAAAAAATACGGGGGACCCCTACTCTTTTTGTCCCCGTATTTTTTGCACCAGCACCAGGCGCAGAGCCCGGTGCTGGTTTTAAAAATACGGGGGATCCCCTGTCCGTTTTTTCCCCGGATTTTTAGAACCAGGACCGGCTCGAAGAGCCCGAGGCTGGTTATGCTTAGGAGGGGGGACCCCACGCCTTTTTTTTCCCTGACTTTTCCCATTCCATTAAAAATGACATTAATGACATAGAGATCCAGTGGCATTGTGCATTACATATTTAGGGCTATTTGAAGCAAATGAACCGGAGATGATGTCCGAAATGTACATGCTGTTTATGATAGTCAACGGGTGCACCGTGGTTGGGGTTAGTGCTTTGTTACAACGAGCTCAGCTGTAAATAATAAACAGACCAAACTAGTGTATTTCTTTAAAAAAAAATATAAAAATAAATTCACCAAAAAAAATAATCTCTGGTGTCGACAGGATTCGAACACGGGATGCACACATTGCAGGCGGACACTGTAACCGTTATACCACTGCTGACAACAATATGAGTAGGCACTCCAGGTAAATATATGATGTGTTATGATGTGTTCTACTCTTAGTGAACGTGCGGCACCGTGCTTAACATGGAGCATTCACCACCTAGCGGTGAAAATGTGTATTACATGGCGTGGGACACAACGCACGCCATAACGTTATTACAACTCGCGATTCAGGACCCTAAATAGCGCGCTATGAGCAACGGTGTATGAGGATACATCTGTGTATATATGACAATAGTGACAATACATTGTCACTTCCTTTTTCCATTTCATCAACACTTTTGATGAAATGGCAAGTACTGTATTGTATAAATTAACACCAACAAAAATATTTTACAGCCCTTTCTACTATTTAAACATTTTTGAAAACAATGTGTTTAAGCAGCTTTCCTTTTATCTCTACAAACTGATCTCTACTATTATTTAAAATACTTTTTAAAACATTACTACTTGGTTGTTGGTCTCAGTTATTGTTTAAGTGGAAACTATCCTTCTTTAAATCTTATCATGCTTCTATAAACTGTTTACATTACCCTTTTCTAGATTCATAGGAAAAGTAGTTATCTTTTAAGATCACTGATAATCTATTTCCCTCGTTAAACACAAAATTATATAGCAACATTTAGAACCTTTTCATGTTTTGATGCATTTTCAATTTCCATTAACAGTTAACTTTCTATTCACATTGGGGTTTATTTAAGAAGAGTCATGTTGTTAAACCCAACAATTCTGGCCATGCTTCTGTCAGATTTTTAAAAGGGCAATGCATGAAACAGCTAGTAAATGCATTGGCCCTTTTAAATATCAGTCATAAACATGCTCTAAGTTTTGGGTTTAACAACCTAACCTAATATCTCACAGATATTATCCAATAGGCTAAGTTTTAAGCAAATTTATCCTTCCTGATTAGGACATAAGGGGGAGATTTATCAAATCTTGGAGAAAGATAAAATGGAGAAGTTATTCATAGCAACCAATCAGCTGTTGTCAGTTTTTCTAGCACAAACTTTAAAATGACAGAAGCTTTATCTTTCTTCCAGATTGTATAAATCTCCCCCATAGTCTCCAGCATTAACCGCAGTCATGTTATCTCAGCCAGCCATGTTTCACTGGATTGGGTAAGAAGTCCTGGCAGTCACAATCCCGATAATAAGTATGCCAACAGCAGTATCTCGATGGTCATAAACCCAGTAAGATTGCTATGCTCAAACATTTTGATTAATGAGTGACTGGTACTTGTGGAGTGACTTGTTCTTTATTATTCTTAGGAATTACAAAATTTGATAGCTTTTAAGCTATATTTTCATGTTGTTTAGTAGAAAGAATCATTTTCTTAAATAGACCAACACTGATTTTCTTAATTTGATATGACAATCACAGATCTTTAATGATACATGAGCTTTTATTACCAGTATTACAGAGATAATTTAGTAATTGTGATGTTTGTAGAATTTTAATAAATTGATTGTACAGAAATAGTTTTTTTCTCTATTACTGGAAGCAGGTCTTTCTTTTAGTTTACTATTGTGGATTTTTTTGGTTGACATTTCCGTCTTCATAGTTTTGAGGTTTTTTTTAGACAGGAGGGTGCCCCATCCTGCAGCAGCTACTTTAGTCTACCAAGTTTACTCAGCAACTACTGTACAATCAATATATTTATTGCTTTTCCTCAAGTACAGTATTTGTACATCTCATTGCACCAATACACTGAGTTATACTTGAAGTGTACATGTCATGTTTTCTGTCCCGCAGAGCACAGGAAATCACAATAGCAGACTGTCTTGGAGACACTCTTTTGTATAATGTATGTATTAAAATATAACTTTTAATGATACTTCCAGGGTCCAGATGGAACTTGGGGCTCCTTCTGATCACCGCTGATAACATGCCACACTTACTATAACGTATAGATTACAGGTATCTATCTTGCTTTGCAACACATCTTCCTTCTACATGAGATGCAGGAGTGTCGTGGGCACATCTTGTTGGCACTACAGACAGCAAAACTTCCAATAGGACCTACCAGTGATCATTATTACCATCTTTCAGGGAGCACAATTCCCCAGCACTCTTATTGACCATCCGAAAACATGTATGACAGCCAACACTAGAAGCAGTGGAATGGCTTAGTGCTCCTCTTCACTTGTCCTCATACAATGCTGAAGCTTGACTTAATATGCCTCTCTATATGAATGTATGCCAAATTGTCAGAATTGAGTATATGTCAATATTTGGAATTATGCATATGCTGAAATTTATATCTGAGATACTGTTATAACTACAGTATATGATGGCTTTGGGCCTTTCAGATCACTGTTTGGTTCAGTTGCTTCTGACTTTAAGATTTGTTTAAAAATTGTAACCCCAGGCATGTTTTTACTATACTGATTGGAGTGTTTTTGAGGCTGGAGCTGTGGATTTGAATGATTTTGCTGATACTGTATCATCATATATCAGTTTTTGTGAGAATATGTGTGCCAACAAAAACTTTATAGACTTTTAATAATGATAAACCTTGGTTTACAATGAAGCTTAGGTGGCTTCGCCATGCCAAGGAGGAGGCTTATAGGAGTGGGGAAAGAATTCTGTTAAATCAGGCCAGGTATACACTGTCTAAGGACATCAGGACCGAAAGAGGTGTTTTGCCCATAAGTTTACAAATATCTTTTCAGCAAACGACCCTGTGTTAGTGTGGAGAGTTCTGCAGGCTGTCACTAATTATGGGGTGATGTCTAACATTGCGAGTTAGGATTTGGCTGATGAGCTAAATGTTTTTATTGTAGGTTTGAAAAGTTTGATTCCACTGTTATTTCCACCTCGGATAATACTGATTGCTGAAAGGATCCATCTGCTATCGGCTGAGGAGGAGGTGGCTAAACTAGTCAGGTGGCTGAGCTCCAGTAAAGCACCTGGACGTGATGGGGTATAGCCATCATGCCTTAAGACCAGTGCTGAACAGTTGGCCCATGTATTTGCAAAGATCGTTAATAGATCTTTAGAATTGTGCATAATCTCTGCTTGTCTGAAGTATTCTACATTTATTCTGGTTGCAAAAATCCACTATTTTGGGTTTAAATAATTACTGACTGGTTGCATCGATGTCTGTGATCATGAAAACGTTTGAACAATTTATATTGTCCCATCTGAAGGAGACTGCAGGGTCCCTCCGGGATCCCAAGCAGTTTGCTTATCATGCTAATAAATTGGTGGAGGATGCAGTTTATATAGGGCTGTATGACATCTTTCAACACTTAGATTTGCCAGGTACATATGTGAGGGGTTCCAGTAGTGACTTGATACTGGATTACACATTTTCTTAGGTATAGGAGGCAGCAGATGAGATTGTGGAAGTTTACATCTAGTGTACTGACAACGCGTATAGGGGCACCCCAAGGATGTGTTCTTTTCCCTTTGCTTTTCTCTCTTATACACAAATGAGTGTATGTATCTTGAGTGATTAATATGTGAAGCTCCTGAAATTTGCTGACAATACCACGGTTATTGGTCAAATCGGGGATGGTTAGGAGTCCGCTTACAGAAGGGAGGTTGAATGGTTGGGCCTTGTGATGTAGTTAGAATAACTTGGAGTTAAATCCCCTAAAAATGGTGGAAATGGTAGTGGATTTTAGGAGGCATCCTCCTGCGGTGTCTCCGATCACTATTAATGATTGTGCTGTGTCTGTGGTCGACTCCTGCAGGTTTCTTGGGTCTGTTATCTCCAGCAACTTGAAGTGGGGTTCCACACAAGCACGATTGTTAAGAAAGCTCAGCAAAGGTTATACTTCTTGCATCAGCTCAGGAAGTTTAATTTTCAAAAGGAATTATTGATTCTTTTTTACTCAGCAGTTATTCAGTACATCCTTTGTTATTCAATCATTGTGTTGTTTGGATCGATCACTAAACAGGAGATGCATAGACTTCAAAAGGTAATAAGATCTGTGGAAAGAATCATAGGTGTTGCTCTCCCCTATACAATAATTATACCCAACAAGAGCTGGTATATGGCCAAGCAATATTGTGGCAAATTCAACACATTCAGGTTATGCATTATGTCAATTGCTTCAATTTAGTAGGCATTATAGATCATGCCGGGTGAAAACTTCTAGGCATTCAAAAAGTTTTATTTCCCACAAGCAGTTTCTTTGTTAAATAATCAGCTTGGCAACTATGGATATTTTGTATTATTATTTTTAATACTGATTGTGGGAGTATTTAGTAATTACTGTTTGATTTTGGATTGTATGATGTGTTAGTGTTGCTTTTTATGTTCATTTAAGGAGATATTTTTAACCAGGAAAAATTAATTGTACAGGTTAAGTATCCCATATCCAAATATTCCGAAATACGGAATATTCTGAAATACGGAATTTTTTGAGTGAGACTTAGATAGTGAAACCTTTGTTTTCTGATGGCTCAATGTACACAAACTTTGTTTAATACAAAAAATTCTTAGAAAATATTGTATTAAATGACCTTCAGGCTGTGTGTATAAGGTGTATATGAAACATAAATGAATTGTGTGTATCTACACAAACTTTTTTTTTTTTGAAAATAAGTTTTATTGGTTTATGTATTAAGAATCACAGAAGCATAAACGTTAGACAACATTTGTGGATCAATACAGGATGTGCATCACATTGAGGCAGTATAAAAGATAAAACCGATATCAACACATACTAACAGCACAGGTCGCAGTGATCCTATTTATCGAATAACAAAGAAAGTAAATGGAATTTCAATATAGTTACGGAAAGAGCAAAACGTGAATAGAGGGAAAAAAGAGTAAGAGCAAGATATAATAAAGAGGGGGGGGGGAGCGTCGGCCACACAGGGCTGGTCACTAGATCGATTTCTGCCATCCATATAGAGAGCGGATCAGATGGTTGTCAATGGCAATTCAGCTTTGAAGTGCGTTGTTCATGGCGTCCAAGTGCGTATAAAAGTGACTGATGTGTCATGAAGGGCAGCGGTGATGCGTTCTAGCTTATATGTAGTCCATATAGCATTAATAGTGGCGGGAAGAGTAGGTGGTGAGGTGGACTTCCAATTCGCTGCTATTTGGCATTTGGCCGTATTTAGGATGTGCTTGATAAGTTTTAGTAGGTGGCTTGGTGTGTCTGGAACTGGGCGTGAAAGTAGAGAGTAAGATGGGGAGACTGGGATGACCACATCGGTGATTTCTAGTATTAGTTTATGAATTTGTCGCCAGTAGCGACGGGCAATCCCACAGGACCACCAAACATGCAGCATGGTCCCTAACTGTCCACAATGTCTCCAACATCTGTCAGAGCAGGAAGGGTAAATAGCCTGAAGTCTAGACGGCACAAGGTACCATCAGTAGTAAATTTTATAAGAATTTTCTTTGATATGAACCGATAAGGAGCTCTTAGCAATTTCTTGTCTGATGTCAGCCCACTCTTCTATAGTCAATGTCTCCCCCATATCTTGTTCCCATGCTATTTCATGAGACTCCTTAGCAGGGGAATTGTGTGATAGCAAGATTTGGTAAAAGGCAGACAACAAACCTTTTGTAGAACGTTGCCCACAACATAAAGATTCAAATGCAGTTTTGGGTGTAGGGTGAGCAGTGTGTCCTAGAGTAGAATAAAGGTGAAGAATTTGCAGGAATTGATAGAAGGATGAATGAGGAAGAGAGAATCGTGATTGCAGGTCCGCAAACAAGGGGAATGAAGAAAGGGGTGCCAGATCGATCAGGAAAAGGACATTGTGAGATGTCCAGTGTTTAAAAGCAAGGTGGTTGGTACCTGGAGGGAACTTGGTATTGTTCCAGAGGGGGGTCAGCAACGGATTATAGGAACGAAGATGATAGTAGCGGGTGCATTGATCCCACACTGATAGTGCAAAGCGCATCGTCGGCAACAAGAGAGACGAGGCCGGGTGGTAGCGAGGCGCGCATCATAACAGGGTTGAAGGAGAGTATACATTTATTACTTGAGCTTCCAAGAGCGTCCATTATCTCTGTTCAGGAGGTGAGTGCCATAGGGCACAGGAGGCCAAATGTGTGGCTCGATAATAGTTAATCAGATCCGGCATACCGAGGCCCCCTGAGTCACGATGTTGCTGAAGTAGTCGTATCTTGACTCTGGGTTTCTTTCCAGCCCAGATGAAGATTGAGAGATCCCTTTGCAGGTTCTTCAATATTTTGGTCGATATATGGATAGGGAGGGTCTGCCAAAGATATAGCAAGCGTGGGAGTATATTCATTTTGATAGCAGCTATACGCCCAAGCCAAGAGATAAAGAATTTATTCCAGCCCCCAAGGTCGGTACGTATGGATGCGAATTACACAAACTTTTTTTAATGCACAAAGTTATTAAACCTATTGGCTAAAATTACCTTCAGGTTGTGCGTATAATATATATATGAAACATAAAGGCATTCTGTGCTTAGACTTGGGTCCCCTCGCCATGATATCTCATTATGGTATGCAATTATTCCAAAATATGGAAAAATCCAATATCTGGTCCCAAGCATTTTGAATATGGGATACTCATCCTGTATATGTTTGAAAACTTGGTGAATAAAACTGATTCTGATTTTCCTTTTACTAATGTTTACTCTGCATTCAACACATGAGTTCCTTTAAATAAGTGACCACACAAAGATTTCTCTTCAGAGTATTATTGCTGATTAGCACTGAGATAGGGTGACTAATACAACCTACAGTATGTTAAGAATATAAATTCAATATACCCCAATATATGGACATAAAAATGTGTTTGATATCCAGAAATGAGTACATGTCCATATATTAAAACCTACATACCTTATGTTGATTTTTTGCATTTGAAATTATATTACAACCAAATGAGTTCCTATTTTGCTGCAGTAGTTCTCCAGAAAAAGTAATTCTCATGTAAATTGTGTGTGTACTTTTTCAATATAATAACACTCTATCACACCATTCTATTTATATGTTATCACCACTGTACTGAGATTATGTGTTTCTCATAACTCGTATTAAGAAGAAGAATTATGCAGATTGTGTCTGCTCTATGTATGCGATTTAATATATCTATAGCTTTTTTTATATATATAATTTCTTTTATTGAAACTTCAATAAACATACATGAAATATGAAGCAATTGCGTTGTGTACAATTATTTTAAATAGTATAGTCTGTGTCTGTACTATAGGCAGGACACTGTATATAATATATTTAACAGTATAGAATAAGTTCCGTATGGATCAAATATCAAAACCAAAAACAATTATGATAGGTTACTCTAAAGCAGGCATGTCCAAACTGCGGCCCTCCAGCTGTTGTGGAACTACATATCCCAGCATGCCCTGACACAGTTTTGCTGTCAGAGAATGCTAAAGCTGTGTTAGGGCATGCTGGGATGTGTAGTTTCTCAACAGCTGGAGGGCCGCAGTTTAGACATGCCTGCTCTAAAGAATTGGAGGGTCCTCCAATGCAACCCATGTTTCTTACCACAATGTTCCTCAGAAACATTTTACTAGAGAGTCCTTTGTAGATGTCAGTAAAGTCTCCATATAAGTTTCCCATGATTCAAAAAATTCTGACGCAAGACTCCTTTTGCAAGTATGCCTCCAGCCAGTCCATATGGAATATATAGAAAAGTTTCTCTTTGAAGAGTGTAAGGGAAGGTCTAGTAGTTTGAGTCCACAATTGCAATATAGTCTTATGAGCAGCAGCTGATACCGCTAATAGCAACTTCCGCACTCCTTGAGATGTCCGAGAATTGGCCGGTAGTGTTCCAAAAATTGCCCATTCAGGTGTCAGTGGGGCAAAATTAACTAAGTGTTTCATGGTAAAACGGCCAACCTGATGCCAGAATCGTTTAATATATGGAATTGTCCAGAAACAATGAAAAAGGTCTGCGGACTTGTGAGAGCATTTGAGACATGTAGGAATCTCTAAAATTTCCATTTGATATCCTCTAGCTGGAGATATATATGCGTGGTGAAATATATTGAGAAACATTTCTGAGAATTTAGCCATGGGAAATGTAGTGATTGAATATTCCAATTGCTTCAATAAGCAGTCAATTGTTATAGAAGGGAAATGCACCAACCATTGGGGAATCCGGTACGCATGCTAGCATGGTCCAAAGCATTCCTAAGATATTTATAGTTCATAGATTTCGCTCCTCTTGTCAAGGAGGGTATTGCTAATGATTTGTCCAGGAGGTTATCCCTATCCCCCACCAGGAAGAGACCAGAAACTATACTGACATAATGCTGAGCCTGCAAGTAAGAGAAGGTCGACCCTCCTATCACAGGAAAATGTGCCACAGCTTTAGAGTAAGAAAGAGGCTTACGAGTTCTAGCAGTCATCAGTTGTCCTATTGTACATAACCCCTCCTTTGCCGAATTAAAGAAAACCTGTGATGCCATTCCATCTTGGAAATTTGGGTTGTACGTTAATAGTAAATGAATTGAAACATGGGGATTTACTTTACATCTAAGTCGTAAAAGTAACTAGAGCTTTCTTGTGGACATTAAAAGTGGATTATTTAAAATTTCAGAAGGAATCTCATTATCTGTCATGTGTAAGAAAGCTATTAGAGAGGTCTGGGGTATAAAATGTTGTTCTAATAAGATATTGGTATAAGTTTGGCAATTCGCCAGCCAATCTTTAAGGTGCCTGAGCAAAGCCGCATAATTGTAAGTTAATATATCCGGGAAATTTATTCCACCATTCCCTTTTGGTTGATATAATTTAATCATGCTAATTCTTGCTCTTTTATTATTCCATATAAAATTACGAAATAATCATGTGATAGATAAGACATCAGTTTGAGACAGAAGAATAGGGACTACTTGTAGTGGATATAGGAGTTTGGGGAAATAAATCATTCGTAATAGATTCGCTCTTCCTAGAAAAGAGAGCTGCAGATGGCTCAGGCTCCGTAGATCTCAAGTCAATGTTGTTATAATTTTACTGGTATTATAATTATATAAATTAGTAATGTTTTTGGGAAGGGTAATTCCTAAATATGTAATTTGACCTTTAGCCCATGTAAGGGATAGAGATGCTGCCCATTTAGGGTGCATAAATCCTTTTTTAAGGTACATTGCTTGAGACTTATCAAAATTAACAATAAAACCAGAGACAGGTCCAAAATAATTTACTACGTTCAATAGAGGTCATAAAGAAGATTTTGGGTTTGAAAGATATATCAAAACATCATCAGCAAAGGCAGTAATTTTAATTTCTATCTCATCCACTTTTATACTAGTCAAATTATGGCAAGAATTAATCAGTCTAAGAAGAGGGTCAAGGGTAAGGTTAAAGAGGATAGGAGAGAGAGGACAGGTTCCCCGGGACATTGATCAATAATGAAGTCATTGGGGAAGTTTAGAGAAATTTGATAAAGTTAATGAATTTAGTTCCGAATGAATAAGAAGACAATACTTGAAAGAGAAAAGGCCATGAAACGGTATCAAAAGCCTTGTGGGTGTCTAAGCTGAGAAGCATATTAGGAGAATCAGGAGCTAAATTTGCAGCCATTATAGATGCAAGTGCTGTCCTTATCCCTTTCACAGAATGGTGTCTACTAACAAACCCTAATTGATGGGGAGAAATAATTGTAGATAAGAAGAACTGTAAATGTGTGGCCATAATTTTAGAAAGAATATCTAGGTCTACATTCAATAGAGTTATGGGACGGTAAGCATCCAAACATGAAGGGTCCCGACCCGGTTTTGGAATTAATGTGAATGCTTTATTAAAATTTGGATATCGTGGGCAATGTTTATATATAGTATGATATAGTTCTAATAATGTAGGAGTAACATCCATTTGCAATATTTTAAAATATTCGCCTGAAAAGCCATCTGGCCCAGGAATCTTACATGTTTTAAGAGATGAGATTGCAGCGTATATCTCTTGATTAGAAATTTCTGCATCCAGAAATTCACGCTGATCTGTCGTGAGACAAGGTAAGTTAGCTTTCCTAAGCAATTCGTCCATTAATGGCTGGTTTGATGGTGTAGCAGAATAAAGATCAAAATAAAATTTATGTAAAACAGAAGAGATGTCAGGAGTATTGGTCAAAGATGAGAATCCATCACACATATTTATAGAGACAATTTACTTTTTATGGCGCCAGGTCTTAGTCAAAGAGGCTAAGAGACGACTAGTCCGACTACCCCATCTGTAGTAATGATTTTTTGAATAGTCAATTTGTATTTGAGCTTTAGAGAGGAGAAAGTCATCAAGTAGACACTTAGCTTGGGTATAGAGTGTAAAATTACTTGCTGAAGAGTCAGATACATATTCTGAGAATCTTGCTCGTACTGTTTTAGATACTGTAGAGTATTATATTGCTCCTTGAGGATTTTGTTATGATTGGATAAGTAGGATGTATTGTGTCACCGCATTACAGTCTAAGACGCTTCCCAAAATAAAATTGGGTCCCCCCAATGTTCAATATTACTGTCGACATAGTCAGACCAATGTTTTTTAAGGTAAGATTTAAATTCATCAGAAATATTAGGGGAATCTCCAAGTTTTATGTAGGGACCCAATCGGTGATTGGTGTATAGATAGGGTAATGGATGAATGGTCAGAGATGATTAGATAACCTATATCAGCAGATGATACCATCTGAACCAAAGTGTCAGATATCAATAAATAATCAATGCATGAGAATGAGCGATAGACTCCAGAATAAAAAGTAGCCAACTGATTCTGTATCATAAAATTATCTAAAATAACCCAAGTTCCAGAGGACGGGTTAGGTGGGACAGGGGATTTATCTAAGACTGGGTCCTTGATAGTATTAAGATCACCCCCTAGTATAAGTGGGAAGGTAACACGTTGAGCTAATATTTGAGAGCATATATGTTCAGGAGAGTATAAGGCGTGTCTTTGATTTTAATGTCAACCAAAACAAATCTACTTTATGGATCAACAACAGAATCCAAGATTGTGTAGGAAAGGCACCCAGCAATAAGTATGGCCACTCCTCTAGATTTGCAGATATATGGAGCCGATATACATTCAGAGAGCCATAATGCACGGAGAGAGGAGCCATCCCCAGCTTTCCAATGAGTTTCCTGTAGAAACACAATATCGTTATCCAAACATTTTAAATGGGTAAGGATTTTCTGACATTTGATCGGAGTATTGAGACCTCCAGTGTTCCAAGATAGGAACTTGAGCGAATCTGGTGATGAGGAAAATGAAAGGGTAACTTGACTACATGCCATTATCCCACACCAGTTTTTACACAGGTAGCCTTAAATGGGAAAACATTTGTAGGCCGGGATCACCCGCCATCCCAGTGAGTAAGGGACAACCCCCTGAACAAAGCACCCAGCACCCACACAGACATAATGAAAATGTTCAGTTATACAATACAGTATAGACAAAAAATAGTAAACAAAAATTGGAGTTTCAACATCGCTTTTCTAAATTTTCCAACCAAAAGGACATAGCAGACTCCGACTGGAGAGTCAGAGTCGGCCAGGCAAATCTGAGCTACAAATAAGAAATATGAAACAATCAAGAGAAAATGAACCATTGTGTTAAAACAAGAATGATAAGTATCTTCTCTTCCCCACATGATAGTAGTGTAAATAAAGGGGGAAAATACCATCATAACATAAATATTCCCATCTATTTATAAGAGATATCATCTTTAACAGATCAATAAAGCATTACACATTTGAGGTATTATCAACGATTAGGAGAACGTGTTGTAGGTGATAGTGACATCCCAGGAGAAGGAGGCAAAAAGTGTTTTTGCGCATCTTCTGGATCATCAAAAATAAAAGTATGACCATTGTCGGAAACCCGCAGTTTACCTGGGTACAGGAGCACAAACCTTTTACGTGATTCTACAAGGAATTTACAAACTGTAGAAAAAGATCTGCATTTCTGGTCAACCGCAGCTGGTAAATCTTGAAAAGTAAGTATGCAAGCACCGTCAATAATCAGTTGATCCATTTTTCTGTATGCTCTCAAGACCATTTCTTTAGTTCTAAAATCAAAATAACATGCAATTAGTGGTCTAGGGTGAGAATTAGCACTTTCGCTCTCCACTCCAACCCTATGCACCCTCTCAACTTAGGGGAACTCCACTGATTCAGGAATATCTAAAGCCAATGCCAATTTAGAAGTAATATAATCACTAAGGGAGGTAGGTTTAACCACCTCTGGAATCCCAATGAAACGCAAGTTATTTCGGAGATTCCGGTTCTCCAGGTCATCTAATTTATCTTGTAGCTCTCGAATCATCGCTACAGATGAGTTATCTATAGCTTTTGATACTCACAGGAGGGACAATTCTTATGGGAACATGGCTTACATATAAAAGTAACACACACACACACACACACACACACACACACACACACACACACACACACACACACACATATATATATTAAAAAGGTTACATCTTAAACTCACAAGAGTGCAGAATTGAGATTACTTTCTTGACTTTTATTGTCACCCTTTAAATAGGCATGTCACCTAAACTGCAAAATAGTTTACTTTGGTTTATTTAATTCAACAAGAATTTCCTACCCCTTGAGGCACAGCTCCCCTATCCCATTTTAACCCCACAGAACCTGCTTTCTGTTGTAGTTGCTATAATAACATTCTCTAGAGTATCTTCTAATTTTTCTGCATTTAAGAGCATGAATAAACAGTACTATCCAAGACAAAGCAATGAAAGCAATGTGGCTTCTACACAGAATTTTTTTTCATATCATTTGGCAAAATTAATGCTTGGTAAATCTTTCAGTAGCTTTATGTAATCTCACCAATAATAAGTCATTAAACATGCATGAAAAGCCTACCTGCTTACATAAATGCATGTATATTTCTGCCAATGGGCTTAATTCAGACCTGGTCGCACGCAGGCTGTATTTTGCACTGCTGGGACTAGGTAATCACCGCCTACAGAGGGAGGGGGTAACCGCAGTGCAGGGGTGTGATTAGCTGTGCAGAGACCTGCACAAACAAAAGTTTGTGCAGTTTCTGCACAGCCCAGGACTTACTCACCTGCTGCGACAATCCAAACTGTTGGTGTAGTCAGAGATATGCCTGCATTTTCCCTGACACTCCTTGGAAATGGTGAGTTGCCACCCACAAATGCCTTCTTCCTGTCAATTTTCTTGCGACTACTGGTGCGAACCCTTTCCACGTACATTCCGTCGCAGTCCAGCGACATCCGTCGCCGGCCAGTGATGCGCCTGTGCATTGCGACCCGTGTGCATGCCCAGTACAGACCATTTGCATGGCTGCAAAAAACTGTAGCGTAAGAACTGGTCTGAATGACCCCCAATTTTACCATCACTGCTTAAATAGCATTGCAACTCCTGTTACTTTTACAGACTACAACTCTCACGATACCCCCATTAACCCAGCTACTGTAGGTTAATAACTGGCACTGCCTTTACTGTTACATCTACTACATTAAAAATGGTACCACTGCATTGCTACCCTCATTCTATACCCCAGAACGTTGGGATTCACAATCATTCTCATGCCCGGAACCGCATGGGATCTTAATCTGTCTCTGCCTAGTAATCATAATTATCCCATTTTATTATTGATTACAACTTCTGCCGTCATTGTTTCTACTGGTAAAAATACTGTAGGTGGTTGGTAAAGGTCAACTAGCTTAACTAATATAAATAAAAATAAAGTTGAACCACTTCTTATTTTCTGAATTTCCATCTGCATAGGTGTGTTTTATAGTAAAGCAGGGTTATTCTTCCAAGTGTTTTAAGAATGTATCTCATACACACATTAGCCATACCATCTTTTAAACTATACATACTACACTTTAGGTATACAGCAAATTGCTGTAAGTATACAACAAATTGCTTGTAAACTAAAAAAGTCAGTTTTGCATTAATTACTGTAGAATAGTACACAACATATGAAATGTGATTTTCTTTTATACAGAAAAAGTAGTATACTGTTCTAAGAATTTTTTTTAATACCTGACATATTTTATATAAATGAGATTTGCTACTGCATTATTAAAGTGAATAATGTACATTAAATAATATATAATTCTTCCCTACTTTTAAATTATGCCCTCTTAAGCATCTTAGATGTGAGGTAGGAGCATTTTTACAGCCTTGTCCCCAATGTTGAATGATACAATTTGTATAATTAAAACTCTGAATGAGTCATTTAATTGGAGAACAGGGTGTGAGCCGGGTTTGCTCTCCCAGGAAAGAAATTCAAAAGTCTCCCTAGTCATCCTGGGTAAGTAGGCAAATCCATCGATGTGTGAAAGGTTTATCCTCACATTTTTCAGACGTTCATTTCACTGAGAAATTTACATTCCTTACCAAATAGTGAACTAAGATTCTTTCATTAGTTTTATTTTAAATGAGGACACTAGAAACATCAGCCATATTATGTCCAGTTATATTTAGTTGCCAGCAATTTACTTAATAGAAATACCACAATCACTGGCAGTAAAATATTACACATAAAGAGACCCCTATACATTTAGCCCTGACACATTGAAACTAGAGCTGTGTACTGGACTATTTTTGCTGGTTTTGGTTCTAATTCAATGTCCAGTATTGGGTTTGGATTTGGTTTAGGATTTCAGCCGTAACTGGTTTTGGTTTTGAATTTTTTCCAAATATTGACAAAGAAAAGCTAAATTCTCATAATTTAGGCTTTTTTTGTTCCTAGGGTATTACTAACATCAATAACATTAATTTCCAGTCAATTTTGACCACCTCACAGCTCACAATATTATTTTCATCAATCTTAAGCCAAAGCCTGCAATGAGCTGGCTGGTTACTAAGTGACAGAGCAGTGGGACAAACAGATTATAGCACGTCAAAGAAATATTGCCACACAGCAGTGGCAGAAATGGAAAGTGGTGCAAGATGGAATTGTCCTTGAATAAAGTTGCACTGGGGTACATTAAACTGTGGTGCAGAGCACAGATCAGTACAAACAAATTACACATCAATATATTGTTGTTTTTTTAATTGTCAGCTTGGCTCACACTGCATACTATAGCAAACTGGGGTACAGTGAAGAGTACAAACAAATACAATTTTTATTTTATGTTTGTAACTTGTGACAGCAGCACAGCCCCATAGATGAACACAGTGACAGCACTTGTATTCCGCACAGCAACTTGAATGGACACCACAGAGCAGAGTGCAGCATACAGCAGCATGACTGGAGTGAAATGGCATTCAGTCCCGACCGCAGCTTCCTTATATGGAATCCAAAACCTGCGAGAATCCGACACCGGGAGGATAATGTTCAATCTCAATTTGAGATTCAAACATGATGGGAAAACCCAAGCCAGGACTTGGAGTTGACTTGGATACCAAGTTTGGAGCGGTTCGGATATAAGGTAATCTGAACCTCTCATCTCTATTTGAAACCATTTTTACAGTGAGATTGGCAATAATGCTATGCCATATACTATCATGAAGTGCACAGTTACTACAGATGTAGCATGCTCACCTTTTAATGAAGCAATCGCAGGCTGTGAATAATTGCAGCTTGACACATCATGCAGCATGCTGTGATGCAGCATGCCAGGTTGCAGTAAGATGAGCATGGCTAGATCTGTACATTTAATAACAGCAGCATGAAAATGTTAAACATGTCATAAGATATATTAGCTGCAAGGCTAATATTCCTTGCTAGACCTTCATCGTTTGCAAACCCACTATGTCAGTCCATCCATTGGCTACCTGTATTCTACCGTATTCAATATAAAATACTGTTACTTACACACAAGGCTATTAACCATACTACACCAACATACATCTCTTCGTTATCAAAAATATCTCCCAACCCGACCCCTTCGCTCTTCCCAAGATCTACGTCTCTCATCCACACTCATTACTTTCTCCCATGCACGATTAAAGAACTTTCTTCGGGCTGCACCCACTCTGAGGAATGCCCTACCAGGTAAAATAAGACTCTCCTCTAGTTTTAAAACCTTCAGGTGTTCCCTGAAAACCCACCTATTCAGACAAGATTATCAAATTCTAGAACCACTCACATTACCTTCATAGTTTTCCTATCCAATTATATCTCCACAGTACAGTCCACATATCCCCGACATATTTTCTTTCTTCACTCTCCCTCCCTCCTGACCCTGCTTCATCACTGTTGTGATGTGATATCACGAGGCTCACCAGGAACCTTTACAATCTGGTGGACAACTATGCAATAAATAGCACCTACCTTTATGTATCAATGCTTATTTTCCCATAGATTGTAAGCTTGCAAGCAGGGCCCTCCTACCTCTATGACTGTTTGTTTTTACCCAGTTATGTCATCCAATTGTGTCATCAGTTGTAAAGCGCAACATAATTTGCTGCACTATATAAGAAACTGTTAATAATAATAATACATTTTATATATATATATATATATATATATATATATATATATATCACTTACAGTGATGGGTCACAAACTATGCCTTTAAATTTTACATCCAGGAGAAAATGAAGATGCACTTAGCTGATCGTTTACCAGTCACAAGAGCCCATGATGTAGACCAGGCATTCCCAACCACAGTCCTCAAGGCACACTAACAGTGCAGGTTTTAGCGATATCCAGGCTTCAGCACAGGTGACTTAATTAGTAGCTCATTTATTTTGATTTAACCATCTGTGCTGCAGCCTGGAAATCACTAAAACCTGCACTGTTGGTGTGCCTTGAGGACCGTGGTTGGGAATGCCTGATTTAGACTGACATTCCTCAGGCTGTCTGCACTCAGATAGCTATGTACTGATAACCCAACACTGCCCTACTCCCAGAGTTTTCACAAGTTTCAGGAAGCATCTGGAAATAAACTGTTAGCTGAATATTCTTTGCCTGCCACCCAGGGTTTTGCAGCCTCTCTCAGGCTACTTAAAACTGCCACCTGAAGCAAGGAGCTCAATTACAGGGATGAATACATAGCTTTGACTGGATTTTCCACATTTGAACTTCATGCACAGAGGTTAGCACAGGAAAGCAATGGGGGCACATAAAAGGCAAATGTGGCTACACTGGTAATGCTGAAGTTATTGTAATTGTTCTTTTTACACTGTAAAAACATACATTTATTTCCCAAAAAGTTTCTAAACAGTTAATAAAAAAAAAAGACTGGTAGTATATAACATCTTTCTAGTAATCATTTGAAAAAAAAAGCTGTGGTTTAAAATGTAAAAGAAAAATGACTACTATATAACTAAAAAATAATAGTAGATTCTACAGAAATTATGCAATATAAAAGCTTTAAAACTTGGCTCAAACATGGATAAGTGAACACTAGGGTTAAGTATAACATTCCATGGCAAACTGACCAGCAAACTGTACATGCCAGTTATCGCAGGATGATTGGGTTTTTTCAACTTTAGAATAATGTCTCAGCTGCATCAGGTCAGCTGATTCTCTTATAACCAGTTAGAGACTTAAGGGCCCTACACATTTAACGATCCGCCACCGAGCTGCCCGATGGCGGATATGGCCGACGGGCATCCTAGCGGCGGGGTGAAGTTTCTTCACTCCCCCCGTCACCCGGCTCCATAGAAGTGCAGGCAAATATGGACGAGATCATCCATATTGGTCTGCATGCACAGCCAATGGGGCACCAATGATGCACGTGTGGGGCCACGCAGCGTTAATCGCTGTTGCCTACACACTGCACGATATGAATGTTATCTCATTCATTAATGTATGAGATCGTTCATATCTTGCAGTCAGATCGCCCAGTGTGTAGGACAGGCATTCCCAACCACGGTCCTCAAGGCACACCAACAGTGCAGGTTTTAGTGATATCCAGGCTGCAGCACAGATGGTTAAATCAAAATAAATGAGCTACTAATTAAGTCACCTGTGCTGAAGCCTGGATATCGCTAAAACCTGCACTGTTAGTGTGCCTTGAGGACCGTGGTTGGGAATGCCTGGTGTAGGGCCTATTACTCCTAACATGACTCAAGAATCCAATTCCAAAGCAGTGAGAACTAAATAAACAATTCCCAGGCACCCTGTGCTTTGCCAGTTTAACTTGTTTCAAGTCTTCCCCTGGTCCTGTGCCAGAAACTGCCCTCTGTTCCTGAGTTACCTGCTTCTGTTCTATTAATTTCCAGTATATTTAAAGTGCCTTTTTTATGCTACTGAAGATACTAATTGGATTTAATTTATTATTATCAGTTATTTATATAGCAGCACTTTACAGAGAAGCAGTAAATGCTAACCATTACACCATCCATACTGCTGCTCTCCATTTTGCAGAAATAATCACCATTACACTTGCTGTAATTAGCACTGATCCTGTTCACCAATGTGCTGCCTGCTCTTTGCAGTTATACCTTTGTGTCCAGCTACACTCTGCACACATGTTTAAGGCTTAACTGTATAGCTACCACTGCTAGGTAGCATACTATAGCTCAGGGCTGGCCAAACCAGTCCTCGAGATCTACCAACAGTTCACATTTTCCAGACCACCTAGCTAGTACACAGGTGTAGTCATTACTAATTAAGATGTGCTGCATTCATTCCTAACTGACAATTCTACAGATCTACAGGAGGCATGGAAAACATGTACTGTTGGTAGATCTTGAGGACCAGTTTGGCCAGCCCTGCTATAGCTCAATCAATATTTTTATGCTACAACAGTTTGTTGTCTGCCTCTTGCAGCTAAACCTGTGTATTAGTACAGTCTTCTATACCTAGCCCTCTGGATGCAGCTTCCTTCATCACATATCATCTGGGGTTGGAGTTGCTATTAACTATTTAAGTTCTACAGCTGTCATTGCACACACATATATTTCTAGTGAGTGTAAAGACTGTTTATAAACACTCACATATCCAAGTCTTCAGTTTAAGCCAGTCCTGCCCATAGAGGCAATTTAAGAGAGGATGGGGCCTGTGTGCAGTCTCCTATTAGTCCCCCTCCTCTCCTGCAGTGTAGTAGACTCTGGCATTGTACCAGAGTCTACTGCGCATGCACAGGTCTCTGGAGATATGGCACCCATGCCACATTCCTTGAGACATCTTCACCGCGCATGAGCGAATCACCAGAAAATAGCCATGGCGGACATTTTCTCAGTGATATTTGCCACTGTGCAGTCAGTCAGCACCATGCCGAAGGAGAGGTGATTATAGTTAAATGGGTGCAGTGTGTGCTGTGTTTGGGCTCCCCTGGACCCAGGGGCCCATGTACAACACACATCCCTTGCACCCATTATAGATATGCAACTGCCTGCCCATGGTCCCAGTACTGGGTCCAAGTTCTGTGCCTATGACAAATAAAGAATCTGACAGCCAGTATACAGCAACATTCTAAAGTGACGCTACACTCTGTCAGTGTATCCTTTGTTGAAATTGAATGGAGAACTCTGTTACCCATCACACTAACACAACACGGTGCATGCGGTTGACACATATCATAGCTTTAGAACAACATCATTTCCTGAACAGAAAATCATGGCACTCCAATATGGCCATATTATTACATTTTGTTCAGACACATTAAACATTATGTATTTTTCACAGATAAAGCAAACACATTTTGTTTAAAAGAGAAATGTTATACCAAGTAAGTTTTAATATACTGTGTGTTTATCTATATATAAATGTTTTGTAAAGCAGTAGGGATTGTATAGCACAGCTGTTCTCAAACTTGGTCCTCAGTACCCCAAATAGTTCACGTTTTCCAGGTCACCTAGCAGGAGCAGAGTTGTATTTATTACTCACTGACACATTTTAAAAGATCCACAGGAGGTGCTAATTTTTTTCACTTGTGATTCTGTGAGGAAACCTGAAAAACATGATCTGTTTGTGATCCCAATGACAGCGTTTGAGAACCTATGATATAGGACAAACAGCCACATTTATTAGCATTTTTGCTCTTTTTACCCAAATCTATAGTGTGTTCTCATCCTAAACAAAATACATTACAGTAAGCTCCCAAAGATTTCTACTCCTTCTATGCAATCTGCTCTACAAAGTGTAGATGTTAACAATAGGCCCTCCAACATGACAAGTGAACCAGAGCTCTATGGGGCTAATTGAGACCTGTTCACTTGCTAGGGTTTTTTAGCAGTCCTGCGTTCGCATAGTCACCGCCCATAGAAGAGTGCATTTTCGCTTTGCAAGTGTGTGAATGCATGTGTAGCAGAGATGTACAAACAGATTTTGTGCAGTCTCTGAGTAACACAGGACTTATTCAGCCACTGCAAACACTTCAGCATGTCCGGGCCCTGAAATGACGTCAGGAACCTGCGTTTTTTCCAAACACTCCCAGAAAACGGTCAGTTGCCATCCACAAATGGCTTCATGCTGTCAATCTCCTTGCGATCGCCCGTGCAAATGGATCCTTCGCACAAACCCATCGCTGAGCGGCGATCTGCTTTGTACCCGTGCGATGCACCTGCACATTGCGGTGCATACGCATGCGCAGTTTAGACCTGATCGCCCGCTGTACGAAAATGCAGCCTAGCGATCAGGTCTGAATTAGGCCCTTTGTGCAGTTTGAATAAATAATGTTGATGCTTTAGCAAGTCTGAGCTCCAAGAGGAAGTCTCCTTAATCCTTTCACTGCTGAGAGCTTTCTTACCCTTGCGTTGAGCAATTCTCTGACATTAGCGCTCGTCACATTCCTACATCAATATCACTGATTTTCTTTATGCAGTACCAAAACAAATTATACTGTTTTTTTCTTCAGAATACTGTATTTTCAGAAAATACCATTAGACTGTTTATGTATCTAGCATGTCAAAATATTTTCAATCCAAATGGCCAAAAAAGTGTTCTAAATTGAAATTTAAAAACAGGGAACCAAAAGCAAACACATTTTTTTTCATCTTATTCTGTAAGTGCCACAAAGAAATACTTTGCTCTGCCAATAATTCACAATTACAAAATAGTAAAATGCAGCATACTATGTGTAGGTTTTGATAAAAAAAAAATCTTTACTTTAATTGAAAATGAATTTTTTTTATAATACATTTTCACTGTCTCAGTGTAAACACATGGATAGCTCTGCCAGCTCTGCATTCTTGCCACCCAGAGCTGATGGTGGAACAGACTGGCAACATTGTGCCAATAGGATATGAGGGAGACCAGCCACCGGAACCAGAGACAGCAGCCTCTTTGTGATGGACAGATTGTGAGATGTGGCACTAAAAGAAACATTCTCATGACATAAGGTACTGTAGTTTCAATTTAAGTGTAACTGAGGAAGGGACATATAGTTACATAGTTACATAGTCAGTGAGGTTGAAAAGAGGCAAAATGCCCATTGGGTTCAACCTGTATTCTGCATTAATCTGTTCATATTATAATGTGCCTGCTGAATTAATGGTTTAGTACCAATTGACAGCAATGATTCCTACCACTCCCAGATAATTTTAATGTCAATATGCTAAATGCTATAGTCCTGGATACGTTTTCCTGTTAGAAATTTGTCCAATCCATTTTTAAATGCATTTACAGAGTCTGCCATTATTACCTTCTCTGGCACTGAGTTCCAAATTTTTATTGCCCTTACGGTGAAGAACCCTTTCCTACATTGTGTACAGAATTTTCTCTCTTCTAGCCACAGTGAGTGCCCACGGGTCCTATACAGAGTTCTTTTAATAAACAAATCCGCTGCTATCTCCTTGTAATGACCCTTTACATATTTGAAGATATTAATAATGTCTCCTCTTAGTCTCCTCTTTTCTAGTGTATACATATTTAATCTAGTAAGCCTCTCCTCATTTTCCAGTGACTCTAACCCTTTAATTAATTTAGTAGCTCATCTTTGAACTCTTTCTAGTTGCCCAATATCTTTTTTGTAATATTGGGCCCAGAACTGTACACAATATTCCAGATGCGGGCATACCAATGGTTTGTACAATGGCAGGATTACATCCTCGTCCTTTGTCTCAATGCCCCATTTAATGCACGCAAGCACTTTACTTGCCTTCTTTGCTGCAGTTTGACATTGTGTACTGTTACTATGACTATTATCTATGAGCACCCCCCAAATCTTTTTCCACCATAGTTACCCCTAGATTTTCTCCATCTAGAGTGCAGGATGTAAGTGTGTTTTTTGTCCCAAAATGCATAACTTTGCATTTTTCTATGTTGAACCTCATTTTCCATTTCCAGTTTAACTAAGTCATTCTGTAGAGACTCCACATCAGTTTCAGAATGAATTATCTTACACAGTTTAGTGTCGTCTGCAAAGATTGACACTGTGCTTTCCAGGCCTATTCCTAGATCATTGATAAATATAGTGAACAGCAGTGGGCCAAGAATGGACCCTTGTGGTATTCCAATGACTACTGGTGCCCAGCTGGAGAACATCCCATTGACCACTACTCATTGTACCCTGTTATCCAGCCAATTACCTATCCATGTACAAATAGTATTTTCTAGGCCAAGTTCCCTTAAATTGTGGACCAGTCTCCTATGTGGCACTGTATCGAAGGTTTTTGCAAAATCTAAGTAAACCACGTCCACTGCTTTTCCCTGGTCAACATTCTTGCTCACTTCCTCGTAGAAGCTAATTAAGTTAGTTTGACATGATCTGTTCCTTACAAACCCTAGCTGACTTTTGGTAATAAACTTGGTTTCCTGTAGGTGATCCCCTATGCTATCCCTCAAAATGCCTTCTAATATTTTACCCACTATAGAGGTTACACTAACTTGTCTATAGTTTCCAGGATTATTTTTAGTTCCCTTTTTAAATAAAGGCACTACCTCAGCTATAAGCCAACCCTTTGGTATCATGTCTGATCTAATTGAACTATTGAAAATCAGGTATAGGGGTTTTGCTAGCTGTGTCCTAAGCTCCATAATAATCCTCGGATGAAAACCGTCTAGGCCTGGTGATTTATTAATCTTTATTTTGCTTAGTCTCTCCAGGACTACTTCCTCACTTAAACAAGTATCTAGCCAAGAGTCATTACCTTCACTGTTGTTAAGCACTACTGTCACCTGCGCATCCTCCCTGGTGAATACTGAGGTAAAAAATTGTTCAATGTTTCCGCTTTTAATTTGTCATCGTTTGTCAAAGCTCCCAATTCATCTTTTAATGGGCCCATGTTCTCCTTCTTCAACCTTTTACTGTTTATATATTTATAAAACTTTGTAGGATTGGTTTTACTCTCTATAGCGATTTGCTTTTCGTTTGCAATTTTAGCTGCTCTTATTACTTTTTGCATCTTTTATTGCATTCCTTGTAATACCGGAATGACTCCTCCCTTCCATTAGATTTAAATGTTTTGAAAGCATGCCTCTTATTAGCCATTGCTTCTTTGACCTCCTTATTAAGCCACATTGGTTTGTGTTTAGTACTCCTGCGTTTACTGCTCATTGGAATGAATTTTTGAATGTTGCTTTCAAGCAGCCCTTTTAAAGCATCCCACATTTCCGTAGTGTCCTTGCCATGAAACAACTCTTCCCAGTCAATGCCGTTTAGTGCCTGTCTCAGCATATTGAAGTTAGCTTTTCTAAAGTTGAATATTTTGGTTGCTCCCTTATAGCTATTTTTCTTGAAACTGATGTCAAAAGTGATCATATAGTGATCGCTGTTTCCCAAGGTCTCCCCAACTGTAGTGTTTGATATAATGTCCACATTATTTGTAATAACTAGGTCCAGAATAGTTTTACCTCTAGTTGGGTCCTTGACTAATTGAGTCAAGAACTGATCCTGCAATGTATTTAAAAACCTGCTGCTCCTAGTTTTTAAACATGAATCATTCCTCCAATTTATATCAGGATAGTTAAAGTCTCCTAACACTAGGATGTCCCCCATTCCTGCTGCTTTTTCAATTTGCTGTAAGAGTTGTTCCTCCTCAATGATATCTGGTTGCTTGTAACACGTGCCAATGACTAGATTCTTTGCTTCAGTGCCCTCACTTGTGATCTCAACCCATAGCGACTCCACGTTATCTCCAATCCCCTTGAAAATAGTATCTATTAAGCATGGTTTAAGAGATGGTTTAACGAAGAGACATATCCCTCCTACCCTTTTGGTAGCCCTATCCCTCCTAAAAAGAGAATAACCCTCCAAAAACGCAACCCAGTCATGAGAGTCATCCCACCATGTTACCGTAATACCTATAATATTGTATTGGAATTTTTATACAAGACATTCCAATTCTACCATTTTACCCGATAGGCTTCTTGCATTCGCAAGCATACATTTTAGCTTAGTGTTTCCCTTGATGGTTTGTTTTAATGGTATCTTATCTGTCTTTCTAGAATTACTCTTACCGATTGTTAATCTCCTTCCTCCATTTCAACCCCCATCATAGTTAATACATCCGTCCTCACTACTATAACTATTTGACGTAATAAGTCTTTCTATATTCCACCCCCTGATGTTAGTATCTTCCCTTATGCTATGGACATCCTTTTCTATATTCCGTATTGTTGTGCAATACTCATCCATAGGTAATAAATTTGGAATATCTTGGACAATACCTGTGTCAGTAATTCTGGTGTCAATACCCATGCAGATACCCTTGCCCTTACCTGCTGATCTTTTGCTCCCCCATTCTCCTCCCAAAAATTGTTCACTACCCCGATCTTTACTGTTCTCTCTGTTTGTACTGTAGATTCTAGCTAAACCTTCCCCCCAGGCTCCTAGTTTAAAAGCTCCTCCAACCTTCTAACCATCCTAACCCCCAGCACCACAGCCCCCTCCTCATTCAGGTGCAATCCATCATGACAAAAAGATGGTGCCTGACTGAGAAGTCCGGCCAGTGTTCCAAGAACACAAACCCCTCCTTCCTACACCAGTCTCTAAGCCACACATTTACCTCCCTGATCTCCCTCTGCCTTCCTGGGCTAGCACGTGGCACTGGTAATATTTCAGAGAATATTACCTTAGATGTCCTTGCCTTAATTTTCTTGCTTAATTCCCTATAGTCTTTCTTAAGGACATCCCACCTACCACTAACTTTGTCATTGGTGCCAACATGCACCAAGACCGCCGGGTCTTTTCCAGCCCCTCCCAACAATCTATCTACCCAGTCAGCGATGTGCCTTACCAGAGCACCCAGGAGACAACAAACTGTACAGTGATCACGGTCCCGGTAGCAGATTGCCCTGTCTGTCCTCCTGAAGATAGAATCCCCTACTACCACAATCTGACTAGGTACCTTACTATCTTTTTTCCCATCTGTATCGGGGGACCACTCCTCTGGTTGCTAGAGGGAACAGTCTCCTCTGGTTCCGTCATTTCCTCAATGTCATCCCCAGAATCTTCATCCAATCGGGTAAATTTGTTGGGGTTTGGCAGATCGGAGATGTACTGTCTCCCACTCTCCCTCTTCTTCGTTCTAACCGTGACCCAGTTGACTACCTGATCATCCTCGTCTACCAGTGCTCCCCCCGGCAACTCCTCCACTGTTCTTTCTAAACTTTGCTCAAGATTGTGAATATCCCTCAGTCGCTTAACGGTCTGCTCTAGATCAGTTACCTTGGCTTCTAGGGCTGCCGTACGCTCACATTTCACACAGATGTACCCGCACTCAGACTGTTGTATCAGGTGTGCATACATCAGACATCTGTGGCCAGGAAAGGATCTACACATTTATTAGAAATATTTGGAGAAGCTACAGTAGTGCAAGTTTCAGATTGTGAGTGGTTAACCACATGCTGTATCCAACTGATAGTTTTTTCTCCAGTAAACATCTGATGCTTATGTTGAGCCTGTACCTGTTTAAAAATTGACTTCTTTCCGCAAAAATTATTTTAAATTTGTATGGAACTCTTGGACGTTCCTTTGTATGGAACTCTTAGAAGTTCTTTAATGTGATAAGGATTGTGGATGCTACGCATAACTCATGAAGAAAGTATTTAACAATAAATGTTGTACGTTATACTGTATGCCAAATCTACCAAAGCCAAATACTCTGCAAAGTTATCCTTTTTTCCATTCTCTAGATGTACAAATACTCTTATGATTTGGTCAATCAGCTTAACTTGGCCATTCATCTGTAGATAATATCTTGTGGATAATTTAGGTTTAATTTGTAATATAGTATGCTACTGAAAGTCTTCCAGATTCAGGAAGTAAATTGTGGAACATGGAATCTGGACATCCATGTAGTCTAAGGATATGTTGGATAAATTAACCTGCAGTTTATAGAACAGTGGTTAATTTGGGAAGTGATATGAAGTTTTCCATTTTGGAGTACTGATCTACAGAGACTAGAATTGTTGTAAATCCTCTTGATAAAGGTAAATCAGGTATCAAGTCAACAGAAATATCTTTGCAGGGACTAGAGGGCACCAGCACTGGTTGTAACTCTCCACTGGGAAGTGTATTGTATATTTTTATGGCACAAACTTGGCTCTCAGTCACAAAATGTTAAACTGGCTTGGAAAATTGTGGCCACCAATGCATCTTATCAATTAGTTCAAGGAGTCATGATATTGTGAATGAAAAAACTGACCTTTGGAACTGTGAAATTGGAAAAAATATGTTTAGCAGTCAAACAACTATGTGGTACAGTTTGAGCCCTTTTACAAATACGTTTTTAATTTATCATTTTATTATAAACTAGAGTAATTTTTATTTGTTTTAAAGACAAATAAAGATACGCACAAACAACACCACAAAATCTATAAACATACAGTAAATACAGACAAAATGAAAAAACAGTGGATTAAAAATAAATCTCAGCAATATGAACTCATACAGACACAAAGTAATCTCAAAAGGTGAGTAACAGTAGTCAGTTTAATGGCTATCACAGTTAAAAAACAGTTATAGTGTAATTGAAGAACATATTTGTAAAAAGAACAAAATGGAATCAAAATGTTTACTTGGCAAAAGACTACCCTTAAAATATTTTTAGTCCTGGAGTGCAGAGACTGCCAGTACAGTTATGATAAGCAAAGAGGAGGTCTTCACTTAATATTTCACAACTAAACATACAAGTCCACTCGAAGACTCTTACCCACAGAACAGAGTATAAGAATGAGGATATGTCATCCTGAGGACTTAATTGAGCATAATTTGACTCCAGCTATTTATAACAGATGTGATCAAACTTGAATTCTGCATTCTTCACTAGAACCACATATTTCTCATAGCCAATGGCAATACAATTACCCAGTGAGTACTTTCACGTAGAGTTGATGTAGGGTAAGTTCTTATGATTTTGTTTATCTGACATGCTGATGTGACTGGACATTGTAGACAGTTTAAGAGAGGCTGTAGTAAGTGTAGATTTTGCATTCTATTCTTATGGGATTCTCCACACTTTTGTACTGCTCAATGTTTTGATAATAATGAGTGATTCCTGGTTGATCACAGAAACTGCACAAAGCAATATACTGTATGAAGGTTTTATAGATTGCAGCCAACCCAGTATTTGCTTAAATGAGAATATTTGTTAAGTGGTATTTGAAATAAAAACTTGTTTTAAACTGTACTTCTGAACAAGAATTTGTAAAAATAAATAACTAAATAAATAACAAATACTGTAGGACAGCAAAAAAACTGACATTTAATTCACAAAACTTATTTTTTATATATATTTATTTGAAACAATAAAAATGTATTAAATTTAAAATTGTCTAATTACCCAAACCACAGGTGATTTACATTCATTAATAATTATAAAATGTATAAAGTACAAAATGTAAAGTTCCAATTGATCAAAAGTAATCAATATGTATTTACTTACAGTTTCTTATATAGTGCAGCATATTCCGTTGCACTTTACAATTGGAATCAACAGTGATAACCCAAAACTGGGTAATAACAGACAAACATAGAGGTAGGAAGGCCCTGCTCGCAAGTTTGCAATCTATAGGGAATAACCAGAGAAGCAAAAGAAGGTGTGGTACTAACAAAAAATGAATTAGTCAAAAGTAAACATGCTCATCTTCATTCAGTATTATTTTGTTTTCTGCTGTTTGTTCTCTGTGCAACTTTAATCTTTTGTTGCATTTACCACATAACTTGTGCTGATTGGTTATCTTATGAATGCTGTTTTATTTTTGCTTAAAAAACAAAACAAAAATGAAAAAGTAAACATGCTTTCTTGCACTTACTGATAAGTGCTGATATAACATATTGCACACTTCAAGACAAACACAGGGACAGTGGTTTATTGGCCAGTACCTATACGTTTGCTGCTTTGAATTTAATTTAGGGAATGTCTCAGATGTCTCAAAAAGGGCATTAGTTCCTAAGCTACTAAATTCAGACAGAAGTAAGTGACCTCTGTTCTTCCACTCCAACAGGATAGTATTAAAGCAAGATGATCAATATTGCAGAACTATTGTAAAGAATGATTGATGATGGTGAGAAGGGGGAGTTTCACGATTACAACCTGGCATGATGAGTTGTGCTGATATCCAGAACTATAATGAAGGATGAGGCCTGCATGAGCGGAGATAAACAAAGCAATTTAACAAGGTTTACAGTTTGATAGATTTTGGACAGTCCAGTGTTGCTCATACAAGAATATTTAATAAATGAACTAGATAAAAAATATAGTTAAACAGCATTTTTGAACATCAAATTCTATAAAAAAAAATAAAAAAAATTGGAATCCGCAAAAAACTGAAGTTTAATTTACAACAAATCGATTTAAAATATGCTTCTCTGTTTTAAAGAACAGAAAAACATGTTAAACAGATATGATTAAAATTGCTATTCTGATCACAAAACATTATATATCTGATAAACTGAACCATAGGTGGTTATTTCATATATATGAATTACTGTCAGACATCTAATACCACTATAGACTGCTGTTCTGACTGAGCTAGTATTGCTTATACAGTCTACAGCTCAGCTCGAGGTGACACAGGAACCAGTGCTGGAGTAATGGGCAGGGGGCAGGCAACACCTTGTTTCTACCACTGCCGGGTGTCTGGCTGCTGGGCACTATGCACCTCCTGCCCGGGACACAGTAGCAGCTCTTCCCACCATGGGGGCCCCCGATCTGTGATCAGGGCCAGCCAACCCATTATGTCACATGCAGTTCGTATTCACCTATGGCATCCAGCTGTAAGGGCACCATCTCCTGTCACTGCCGGCACACCCACACCTGTCAGAAAGTTTCACTGCGGTTCCCTGCCCATCAGCTCTCTTTGTCCTGGCACCTCCCAGTCACCAGCTGCTGAACCAATCTTCCTGAGTTTCTTTGGTCCCGGCATCTGTAGATGTGCCTCACTCTTTCTTTCTCCTGACACCCCGTGTGTGTGTGTGTGTGTGTGTGTGTGTCTCTCTCTCTATCATTCCCCTCACTTTCTCTTCTGCTCCCATAAGGGGCATTGTAGTGGGGAGGCCCTTTCAAGATTTTGCTATGGGGCCCCCAAAGTTCTAGTTACACCCTTGCAACTAGGGCATTATGGCCAATAGTGTCAATGGATAAGAACCTACCTACTCTAAAACAGTAATGTCTCCTAAATTGTCATACAAGAGGCAAAAGTATTAAAGATATCATTGACTATACTGACACTACCAACCTGCAGTAAAAGTTACAGCCGGTAGTACCATCTTCTATGTCCGGGTTCTTAAAAAGGACACCAGGGTGTTTGTTATAAATGCCTTAAATGCACCACATGTAGTAACATTGTAGCAGGTTCGAGTCGACAGTTAATCATCCAACTACTGGATGAGTTTTTAGCATCAGACATGTTAACCTATATGTCAACATATATCATTTATCTAGGTTCTTGCCCATGTGGCTTGTACTATATAGAAAACTTGGTAAGGACAGTGAAGGAAAGGATAACTCTGCACATATCCACCATTAATCATGCAATATAAGGGAAGATGTCCGAACAGTCAGTGGCTGCATTGGCTTCACTGTGACTTGCAGTGACTTCCTACAGGAAATTCTACCTGACAGTCACAGACACTACAGGCAGTCCCATTGGGAGGTTCTGCTTTCCTCTGAGACTGCCAGACAAGGCAGCAATAAGCAGATAGTTGGTTTCCTACAGGAAGCCACTTTCTGCCTTTCACATGGCTCAATCTAGCTTCTATCAGCTGCAGTCAATGCAATCCATAGAAGATGGGAGTTTGCACATTCACAGTCGTGCTGGTCCTGGAACCTACAAGATCTATTAAGCATGTGCCGGGACACGGGGATGGCTGTCTCTTCTCTGGGCATGGGGGGTATCAGCAGCACCCCTACTACAATTAGGTAGGAGCCACCGCTTTCTGCATATGTGCATTATTCTATCTATTGCATGAGAATCAGCAACTTTTTTGAACTGGATTACACGGTATGACAATCCACCCTGGTGTGACTGTACACCTGCTTTTATAAGCTAGTCTATATCATACATAAATGCAATACTGTAATTTGCAATCATTTGCAAGATTATTGTTGTTACAATGATACCACAATAAATGGAGTGTTTATTATTGTTACCTTTAATATGATTTTTTTTCTGGACATCTATGCAACACATCAGTGGAAAAAGGATGAACCTTGTCTGTAGCTCATAGCACAAGTGATCAGTGTTACTTACAGGTATGAAGGTTTGAAGCAAGCTCTGAAAGTTACTTAGAATCTCTTGAGCCGAGTCTCTCAGAGACTAGGATTTTCATCACCTGCTGCAAGGCAGCAATTTGGCACCCCCAATCAAAAAAACAAACAAATCAAAAAACAAAAACAAACAAAAACAAACAAAAACAAACCCTTTCAGACAAAAATAATCATTATCAAAAATGTCCCTATGTTCTCCAAATGCACTAAGCATCACATGTCCCCCCAGCAGTGTGTTCCACTACATGCCCCCCTGTGTGTCCCCATACATTGCACTATGGGCCTAATTGAGACCTGATCGGTGCTGTGCATTTTCGCACAACAGCTGATCAGGTCTCAACTTCGCATGTGCTGGCACCGCAGTGCACCTGCGCATGCCAGACAGCCGATGGCTGTCTCAGCCCTGCGATCGCCTCTGCCTGATTGATAGGCAGAGGTAGTCACTGGGTAGGAGTGGGTGGGCCTGAGGCATTTGACCGCAATTTAGGGGGCACGGTCCGGGCAACGCAGCATTGCCTGCACTGTTAGGGTGGTGGGCCGCGGTGTCTGCGTGGCATCACACGCAGCTGCTACAACCCTTACAGCGATGAGTCACTCCTGCCAGCGCGCAGTAGCTGCACTGGCAGGGAGCTACTCCTAAAGTACAAAAGCATCGCCGCTGTACTATGCTTTTGTACTTGTGTGGGGGGGTCGATCGTGAGACATGCTGGGCGGACTAGCCCCCTGCATGTCTGTGTGACTGATCGTAAGTGTGCTAAATTTAGCACATCTACCATCAGGTCTGAATTTGGCCTAATATCATAGCATTTCATCATTGCACTACATTCCCCTATCCACTGCACTACATCACTATACTACATCCCCTACATGCTGAACTACATCCCCTACACTACACTATACACTGCACTACATACACTATATGCTACACTACATCACTACACTACATCTTCTTATATGCTACACCACATCAGTGCACTGCATGCCCCTATATACTGCAATATACTACTACACAACATATCCTATATGGTACACTAAATCACAACACTACATCCCCTTAGATGCTACACCAAATCCCCCCATCTGGGAGGCAAAGCGGAGGTTGATACTTCTAACTGGTAACACAGTACCGATAATAAAGTCTGTCTTTAAACTCACAACAAATCGGTATAGTGATACTCAGTGAGAGTTGGAGGTTAGCAGACAGAGAGGGGGGTGCTTTTTCCCCCCTGGTGTCCCCCCAGCACACTAAGAATTACCTGTAACCATACCTGAACCTATCTGGTAAAAGAAATTCATGGAATTGGTCATACATGTTTGCAGATGCATGATTAGCTGCTGAGCCACTGCATGACTTCTCTGATATCAGCAGTCCTAACACTACATAATAGCAGTGCCCACATAGGTCCATGTGATTTGTCTGCAGTAGGACCTCATGATAAAGGCTATTACTAAAACACATCCAGACAGAGAGCTAACTTACCCGGGAGCCACCCCCAGGATCTCCCATTAGCACTACAAGGAACAGCATGCCTTCCAAACACTGCTCCCATTCAATGCATTGAAAAGACTGGGGCAGCGTGTCCTCTCAATGGTGTGTTGCTAGCAGCTTGTTATCGGTTGGTGCTGGGCAGGCAGCTTTGATCATTGCCTACTGAAAAATACAGCACCAACAGCTCGCTTCTATAGCTTGCAATGTGTACCGCATGCTAGTCACTGCACTGCATGGCAAAGAAGATAGTTTAAGACAGTAGCTGACATAGGAGAGATCCCAGGTACTGGACCTCACCTGCACAGCATCAGAACCAGCTGCAGTCAGATAGGTGGGTCAGAGACACTGCCCCGGAGCCATCTGCTGTCTCACTAGAGCAGCTTAGCACTGCCAGTAAAAAAAACCTGCTCCTCTGTAACTCCTCAGCACCCCCTCAAATCCTGCACCTGGGGTGCATGCCCCCTTAGCCCCCCCCCTCCCTATTTGCAGCCCTGGGACAACACTTAAATGATTATCCTAATGCCAAGACCATAAGAGGGTGGCCTCAAATGCTAGTTGAGCTAAAGGATAGTTTTATAAAAACAAAAGTCATCTATCAAGTGGAGTTCTATAGATTAAGACTTACATGACAGCCTCTTTATCTCTTTCTTTCTGCCACTATGGTCTAATAACTGCACATACTGAAAGGAACATAGTAGGAAGGCTACTAATCTTGTGTACAGTTATTTGCCTAAATAAGTGACCATTGTAACCATTGTAATAAACATACCATACACTACACTTTACTTCACTGGTTACTGCCTGGCTGTCTGTGTCACTCTGCACTGCAGGCATAATCATTGTCAGTGCTTTGTTACACAGACACATTTCACAGTGCACAACTGCACACACAAAACACGCACACACCTTGAAGAAACAGAAGCCATCTTTTGAGTGTTCTTGGCTGTTAGAAAAAGAATAGTAATTAAAAAAAACAGTTTGTTTTTCTTTTTTTTCTTTTAAAAACACTTATTTTAATTTTTACGAGTGCCACAGTAGGCCAGATGTAATAAAGTCCATGTTGGCATAAAGTGCGGGTTCCTGGCCGAACTCAGACGTTTTTTTAAAGCTGCAATCATTTATGGGCATAGTTTTGTCTTATACATGATTGGCACTTTAAAAAACCATCCAAGTTCAGGAGGGAACCCGCACCTCCGGGCAACTCGGACTTAATTGCACCCCGTCCAGTGTATCATATTAGCCAATTGTGTTACATTAACATAAATACTGTCATAGTAACTGATTTGTGTTACATAAACATAATATATACAGTACTGTCATATTAGCTGGGTTCTATTACATAGACATAATACATACTGGGTGTCTGGCTTGTGTTATATGTTTCCTACCAACTATTTGTGAACTAGAAGGAAAATCTTATTATTGAAGTTGACTAGTTGTTCCTGCTAATTAAAATTTGAATATTTTTTTTCTCATACTCAAATTAACTAATAATTTGCACAGTCATAGATCAGTCTATAGAAGAGCTGGATTAACCCAGTACTAGTGCTGCAGGTGCTGCCAGTCATGGTATTCTACAACATCTAAAGGTGGTCAAGGGGAAAGAAGAGGTACAAAAGGGCACCTCACATCTACTACAGCATTTCACAATTATTGAGAAAACTATACCACTAAATACGAAAGGAAAAAATACTGCTGAAAAATATAAAATTGTAAACACGATACAACCATATGCAGAGGCAAGGAAAGGCTCAGACCATGGCCTGCTGCAAAAGCCAGGGCCAAACACAGTCAGGCATATTCTGTAACCTCACATTCACTACGTATAATGTATGTGTTACCTTTAAAGCAGTGCCCAAAAAACAATAACACTAATACTGCAGAGCAAACTGTGTGTTTGGAAACTTCGCAAATCCTGAAGAGAGTCTAGGGGTATCCTCATTAGCTATGTCTGAGTCTTATATATCTGAATATGTCATTGTATTCATAGAGAAGCCTCCTACCACCATTTCTAAACCCTCTGCATATGTGAGGATAAGTAGTAGTGAAAGTTAGGATGGCGGTAGTTTAGACACTGGAATTGAGGATGCTACTGTGGAAATACAACAGGATATGGGGGATATTTGTGTGTCTGGTGCTGATGAGGATGTTGGTGATGAATGTGTTTGACAAGTCAGCACCAAAGGCAGCATTTCTTGCTAATACTAATAATAATATTAAGAAGAACATAGACATGTCACCATGCCTGGGCAAAGGACTGAAGAAGAAAAAAAAATCTCTTTCATGTGGAATAATTTGTAAGCAAATACTGACATTTGTGAAGGCATCTGTACCATTTGTGAGGCCAATGTTAGTAGAAGTAGGGATGTTAACCATCTAGCCACCTCCTCCAGGCTACATCATTTGCAGAGAGATCATGCAAGTTATTTATCATAATCTAAAAAAATCCTGTAAAATAATAACAAGCAGTCCAGTATTAGCTACCAGCAGTTTTAACCATTACATGCAGTCTCCATTGCCAACACCCTCATCATCAACCTCCTCCATAACATCTAGTACTTCCAAACAAAATGAACAAATAATCATTTTTTTAAGTTTATAAATAAAGCAATTAATTAAATTAATACATTTCAATCAATTAATGAATGAATGAATCAAACAAACAATCAATACTTTATCTGCCTGCCACTATATACTCGACATCCATTTCCCTGTACTGCCCTAGGGCCTCTTCTTTTGAAAACATTTTTTTCTATGGGGTCGTATAGTATATTAAACAACCTTCCTGTCTGTCACTGCTGTGCCACATTGTTTCGTAGATGTGCTATATTATTTTACAGTAACTGTCCAAGTGTTTTTGCAACAGATCTGTTGCTTCATTTAGCCAGCCTTTAGCTAATATTAGTGAACAATATTGTAGCTGTAAGGTAGTCAAAATTGACTGGAAATACTGTAAATTAATGTTATGTGGTTAATAATGCTGTAGGAACAAATATAGGTCAAAATTACATGATTTTAACTGTACTGTATATAAATTTTCATGAAATCCAAAACCAGATCTGAATCCAAACCAAAACAGCTGAGGGTTGTTTTGCCTAAAACAAAAGAACAAACAAAATCAATACAGGATGATTTTGGTAAAACCGAAACATGATGGTCGGTGCACATCTCTACCCTTCAATGTTGCAAACTATCAGTAATATCAAAGTATGGAATGTGGGGATGGGGGTCACCAATGCTCTTTCTTGCCCAAGGCAACAAAATGTGTAATTATGGTTCTGTTTAAGGCAGTGAATGCATCTATTGTACCACCGGTATACTGAACACCTGCTGGAATCCCCCATTTTTGATCACAAGGGCGTTTTAAATGCCACATTTGCCAAGCTCTTGGATATGAAGCTAGCGTTATACATTGTAGCACATTGGTTAATTGGATAGTAATACTGTAGTTACAGGAAGAGTATGTGCAATAGAGTGGCTGCACCAAAAGCATAAAGCAAAGTGATCACTTTAACTTTATCTCAGGGATGGACTCCTATCAGTGCAGGCACATGCTAGACGGTGATAAGCAGCGATAAGAAATTATAACTACAGTATCTTGTCTAAAACCTGATCATTAATAAATAGGCCCATAAGTATTAATTTGCAAATTGCTATTGCAGGTGGACAATGTGGGGTATTTTACTTATAGTTAAATTACAGTAGACAGCTGCTTATTACATTTCTGGTAATTTTACTTTACATTGACGCAAAAGTGTTGACGAATTAGTTTGTTCAATCTGTATAGAAGAAAATTGTCCAAATAATAAAAATATTTCACATTTCCTCAAAGTGGAAGTCAAATACCTTGTGTATATACAGTAAAGCAGTGTGATTATAAAAATGCAGGCAGGCAACCTTGTACAATATAGATGACAATATGCTATAGATGAATGATCTGCTACTTTATGAGAGTTCTGGAGTGTTGTTGATTTAACAACTATTAGAGAGGCACACTTGTATGCACACCGGGGAAAGTGTACAGTTACAGCATAATACAGACTTTGTTTGAAATCATCTGGTATCTTTAAACGTCAAAATGTTTTCAGAGTACAAGCCCCAGAAGATTGTAATTATTCGGCACAATCATAAAAAATTTCATAAAGGTCTATTGGATTTGGATCTCTGGAAACTCCATTGGCAGACAGTGCACTCCAATAAGGTTAATTAGGTTGTGTAACTAACAGGTGGTCAATCACGTAGCAGCCAAAAAGGATGCAGAGACCTTTTGTCTTATGATAAATGAGCCCCACTACACTATTAGGTGGAAGAGGAAATTTATGGTCTTAACAAGTAACATTGCATAATTTTGTGCAAGGAGATGAGCCAGTTCATTTTATTAGAAACTAAACCCACCCGAGATGTTTATCAGTGGATCTGAGTCCCAGCTCAGGTCTTACTGTAAGACTCGAAACAAAAAATTAGGCAAAATGTAATCTTCCTGGTGTTTGATCTCCCATGTTTTCGATTTAATAAACGTCTCTTCCTCATGATTTGGCACCATTTCACACAGGACGCTGGAGGGTTAGGGTGTGGGGCTATGGGCTGCAGCAATGTGACTGTGTCAGTGAAGGACTGTGGGCTGCAGCACTGTGACTGTGTAAGTGACTTAGGGGTCTATTTACTAAGCCTTGAATGGAGATAAAATGTCCAGAGTTAAAGTCCCAACCAATCACCTCCTATTATTTTTCAAATACAGCCTGTAACATGGCAGTTAGGAGCTAATTGGTTGGTATTTTATCTCCGTCCACTTTATCTTCATTTAAGGTTTAGTAAATAAACCCCTGTGTCAGTGAAAGGATGTTGAGCTACAGCACTGCGGTGTGGGCTATAGCACTGCTGTTGCTGTGACTGTGTCAGTGAAGATGATATATAATAGAATAGATGTAATTTTATTCTACAGATGGCAGCACAAAATGGAGAAGGGGAAGCATAGCGATATCAAATAAAATAGAAACTAAATTAACTTAGGACTGGAGCAGGAGCACTTAAAGACAGAGCCAGTAAAGGTGTATCTACTTCTTTTACTGCTACTATGTTGCTTAGTTAATCCAGCCAGGTGTTGGCCAGTATTGGGGACTAATATTGGCCCTCATTCCGAGTTGTTCGCTCGCTAGCTGCTTTTAGCAGCATTTCAAACGCTAGGCCGCCGCCCTCTGGGAGTGTATCTTATCTTAGTAGAATAGCGAACGAAAGATTAGCAGAACTGCTACTAAATATTTTCTTGCAGTTTCTGAGTAGCTCCAGACCTACTCCTAGATTGCGATCAGCTCAGTCCGTTTAGTTCCTGGTTTGACATCACAAACATGCCCTGCTTTCGGCCAGCCACTCCCCCGTTTCTCCAGATCCTCCCGCATTTTTCCCTGACACGCCTGCATTTTTTAGCACACTCCTGGAAAACGCTCAGTTACCACCCAGAAACGCCCCTTTCCTGTCAATCATTCACCGATGAGCAGTGCGACTGAAAAGCGCCGCACGAACACCAGCAAATCTACTAAGTTTTGTGTAAAATAACTTAGCGCATGTGCTCTGCGTACCATGCGAATGCGCATTTAGCAACAAATCGCAGCATAGCGAAAATCGGCAATGAGCGAACAACTCAGAATGACCACCATTGTGAATTATGAGCTGGACAAAATTGATTGGAATTAATGGAAATGAAAGTTATTGAAGTTAGTAATATTGTATGAACAAAGATAGGCCCAAATCATATGATTTTAGCGGTTTTTAACAATTTTAAAAAGAAGATTCCAGTATCAAAACAAAACCAGAACATGTGAGGGTGATTTTACCAAAACTGGAAAATAAAAACAAAACACAGAAGGTGGTTTTGGTAAACAAAACCCAAAAACAAAACATGGGGGTCTGCACACATCTCTAATTTTGCTACTAAATGACAATAGTTTGCATGACTAGCTTCTGAAGCTCTTATGGAACATTTTATTCTTGCGCATTCACCACTGTAATATTGATTTTTATGGTATTAATTCCAGTAATTATCATTTGTCTTTCAAAATATTTATATTTATTCAAATTATTTTATAGTATAAAATAGCAATAAAAAGACTTTAAAGTTTTGTATTTATACAATTTATAAATACATTTAAATTGTATTCATAATTGTTATCTTTATTATTTGTTTTATTTTATAGATTGCTTAAAAGCTTTAAAATATACAAGCATTAATACCACAAAATAAAGAAATATGGTCAGTGAATAGCAAAAGTGATAGTTTTGTAACAAACCAGCACATACTTAAATGCCATCTGGACACTGTAAACACTAATTTCATTTCATTTTGTTCTATTATAAAGAAATATGTTAGATTTTAACTTCCAATAGGTTTTCTTTTATAGTGCATTTAACCATGCAATGTATGTTATATAATAGTAATGTCTTTAAGCATATTTGCTTTTCATTGCATTGTACTAAAAGTGTTCTGGGCGGAACAACAGTATAAACGTTATCAGCTTCTTGGATTTCTGCCTTAAATGTACTTTGTGACAACATTATTACTACCAATTAAATTCAGTGTTGCTCATTTCAGAAATCACAGTTTGTGATGGTCATCTCTCATAAGACTCACTTATATATTCATATTTTTCAACCAATTTTCATGTATTATGAATAGAAAACTGTAACACTGATAGAAATTTAAAACGGAATCATTCAAGAAGAAGAAAAATGTTACTGTGCATGCTAAAGTCATTTGTTCCAATTACACATAATTTGCACCAACTTTTACAGCTTGTGCATGATTTTGTGTGCAAGATGGTGATTTTTGTGGGTAATGCATATTTATGCTCCGAGAGTGATGAGATAATTTTAGTAGATTTGGATGTTCTGTCTTAAAAAAACACTAATTACAAATGTTATTTTTACATGACTGAAAAATACTTTAATAAAATGAAGTAAGGTGATATTGTACTTATACAGAGGTATGCACCACTGCAGGAAAATATGGAAATATTTTGTCCCCACCTCACCACAAAAGAGATGACTTTAATATGAACTTTGTCACTTTGGAGAGATTAATTAAATGTAAAGAAGTTGCCCATAGATAACAATCAGCTTTTAGCTATCATGTATTTGCTATGAGAAAATTTTCCTCCTGTCCTCTTTACAAAGTTTTATACATCTCACCTATATTTAATAGGAGAACAGGGGCAAACGCAGGATTTCTGTAGGGGGTTTCCAAATGTTTGATTTTAGAGCAATTGTTGCCAGCCCATGAAGGATGCATTATTGGCATGTATCAGGCTATAGTCTGCTTCAAACAAAGTGCAGTTTATGTAATACAGTACACCTGACATACTGTATGCAGGCCCAATGATCACAGTAAGCCTTTTACCATATTCTCTTTATGGCGCATTGATTTACAGACACATATGCACAGCAGACCTTTATACTGCATGTAGTTGCCACTGGTCAGGCTATGGGAAAGGGGGGTTTCTGGGCAAATGGAAACCCCCCTCCCTGCGTTTGCCATAATCTATTACATAATCTAGGCATGTGTTACAGGGAAGTAGCATTTAAACAACAGAATTATGTGGTTAGCATGCAGGCACAGTGTGTAGCAGATATGTGATGAGCTCAACAGCATTGGTTTACTGTACTTAAGTTTAACTGTGGGGAATATACTCTCCACATGTTTGCATGGGGTTTCTCCAAGTCTTCCATTTTCCTCATGGTTTTCTCACAGTCTAAAGTAATATTTAGCATCAGACAAAGGGGGAGTTATATCATAGGAACATAGAATATGATGGCAGATAAGATCCTCTTGGCACATCTAGTCTGCCCTAAACACATGTACATGCACACACTTACACACTAGGGTTACTTTTTTGTCAGGGGTATATTATTGGATTGTGGGAGGAAACTGGAGTACCCAAAGGAAACCCATGCAAGCATGGGAAAAATACACAAACTCCATACGGTTAGGGAATCCAACCCATGACCTCAGTGCTGTGAGGCAGTAATGCTAACCAGTACACCATCCATACTGCCCATAAGCTTGGAGAGAGATAAAGCACAGTATAAATCAGCTTTATACATTATCTCTCTCCTAGAGATGAGCAGGTCTGTTTCTTGAAGAACTGGAGCCACCCAAACTTTGGATTCCAAGTCCAGATCCAAATCCGGCTCAGGACTTCCCATCTTACTCAGATCCCAAATCAAGTCTGAACGTCATCCCGCTGTCCGTTTCTTGCGGGTTTTGGATTCTAGAAGATCCCCGGTGATTGGTGCTATCTTCACTCCGACTTTGGAGAGTGTACTGGACGGACATGTCCATCTCAGTACTGTGTTGTCTGGTGTGAGGCAGGTACTCTGTCTGCTGTATCAATCCAGGGGTGCTTGTCTGATGTATAAATCCAGGGGTGCTCTGTCTTCTGTATCAGTCCAGTGGTGACCTGTCTTCTGTATCAGTCCAGTGGTGACCTGTCTGCTGTATCAGTCTAGGGGTGCCCTGTCTGCTGTACCAGTCCAGGGGTGCTCTGTCTGCTGTACCAGTCCAGGGGTACTCTGTCTGCTGTATCAGTCCAGGGGTGCCCTGTCTGTTATATCAGTCCAGGGGTGATCTGTCTGCTGTATCAGTCCAGGGGTGCCCTGTTGCTGTATCTGAAAGCGGTGATCTGTCCGTCCATCCAAGGACTCCGCCCCAGTGTAAAACTAAAATAATAAAAGCTAAAAACGAAAAGTTTACACATATAATTATAAAATATATATATATTTTTTTTGTGCTGTACCCCAGTGTACTATACAATTTTTATTTTATTTTCACAAGTACTGTGACACTGCTGGTCACACTGCAGTACAATATTATTTCATACTCATACACGTATTGTGCGACACTGTTGGTGAAGGTTAACTACAGAGTTCAGTTACTATTTCTGAAACACTCACATATTGTGTGATGCTGTGGGTGAAGGTGGTACCACAGTAACATATTATATTGCCTACACATACTGTGCAACACTGTTGATGAAGGTCAACCGCAGTGTACATTTACTATTTCTGACTCATACACGTATTATGTGATGCTGTGGGTGAAGTAGGTACCGCGGTAATATATTTTATTTCCTACTCTTACACATATTGCGTGACAATTGGTGAATTTAATTGGCAGTGTTTGATTACTACAGGTATCTGTGACTCATACACCTATTGTGCCACACTGTTGGTGACATTAAACTGCAGTGCTTTATTACTTTTTCTGACTCATACATATATTGTGCCACACTGAAGGTGTTACATTTTTTGTACAAATTCTGTGTGCTGCACAACACTTCATTTATTTGTGTGGATAGATATGAAGGCTAAACAACTGAGAGGAGAGCAGGAAGCATATAGTAGTGGTGCAGGTGCTGCCATCAGTCATGACAATGCAAGTCCATCAACATCATCTACTAATGATGATACCAAGGGGCATAGAGAGCTTAATTATTTAATTTTAGAATGGTAAAGAAAAAAAAATCAAAAGGGAAGTTAGCTGCAGAGGCCGTAAGACAAACTGCGCATTCAGAATTAGAACAATCAAACATTCTTGAGGAATGTTTAGGCTTGTCCACGTCAGCTATGTGTGAGTCTGACATTTTTCAAACTGTCCTTATAGAGAATCCTCTTTCACCTCCCCCCACCATTTCTGCACCATCTGCACATGTGGGGAGCAGTACAAGTAAAGATGGTGATGAAGAGGCATACATAATAGAAATTGAGGATTCGTGTGTGGAAGTGAAACAGGATGAGGTGGATATGTGTGTACTACTACTATCTGACACTGAGGATGTTGATGATGTTGTTTGTGTAACTCAGCCACCAGTGTCTGCAGTTGATGACTATGATAAAAAGAAAGCCATTGCGATGCCTGGGCAGAAGACCATAAATCCACCTCTTGGATGTGGGATTATTTTTACCCCAATCCTGACAATAGTGGATTTTTACAAAGCTACCAATTTCCTAAACACTAATCTCAGCAGTGTTGGGGCAATTCATATTAAGATATATTGCCATCCACACAAATACGAATCAATAGACCATCTGTCAAACATGGTTGTTTTTTCACATACACCTCATACAACATGGGATTTTACTAATGATTCATATTCTCAATCACTGCCCACAATAGAATACACTGCTGGGAAAGCGTGGAATTCATACAAAAATAGAAATTTCAAATAGACCTGATTTTTGCTGGCATGTTTGGAGAATTATGTATGGATTAGTGAGATCCATGCGTGCTTCTCTGTACAAAAGTATGTGTAATAGGTAAAAATAAAATTGCATGGGGTCCCCCCTGCTAAGCATAACCAGCCTCAGGCTCTTTGAGTCAGTCCTGGTTATTAAAATACCAGGAAAAAATTGTGTAGGGGTTCCCAGTATTTTAAAAACCAGCACCGGGCTCTTGGCTAGGGGCAGTTGCATATCTATAATGGGTGCAGTGTGTGCAGTGCACACAGGCCCCTGGGTACAGAGGGGGTCCACACCGCACACATTGCACTCATTTAATCTATACTTACCTTTCTGGTGTCCATTGGCGTCTCCGTGTGTGGGCCCCATCCTCCTCCATAGCCAGCAGTGCAGTTAGTACTCTGAGCACTAAAGCGCTTGTGAAGGGCTCTGTAAAAATGTCCGCTGCTCTATTTTCCCGGACACCTGCGCAAGCACTGTTATCTCTGGCACTGTGCCAGAGTCTCCCTAGTGCTCAGAGCACTAACTGCGCTGCCTGTTATGGAGTAGGAGGGGGCCCACATGTGGAGACTGCACACGGGTCCCCTCCTCCATATATACGCCCCTGGCTAGGGGTGACTAGTTGGGGGGTAGTGCCACAGCCGCAGGGACCAGTATAAATGTGTCCCCTGGATAAGGCATTATCTCCTTGACTAGTGGAGCTAGTTTAAAAAATACGGGGACCCCTACGTCCTTTTTTCCACCATATTTTTGGAACCAGGATTGGGCCAAGACCCTGGTGCTGGTGTTTAATATCCAGCGAGACCCTGCAGAATTTTTTTTACAGTATTTTAAGTACCAGAACTGACTCAAAGAGTCTGGGGCTGGTTATGTTCAGAAGGGGAAACCCCATACAATTTTTTTTATATTTAACTATTTAAATACTTTATACATTGAAGCCTTGCACGGATCTCACTGATCCGGCCAAGTTTCATTGTGTCATGTCTGGCAGTGTTTTACTAATCTCTCCTGGTGAACTGAAATTGAAAAAAACATGGTGGTTTATTAAATGACCATATTTTTTTCTCTCAATAAGATGCAAACTCAAACAGTTGATCTTGGCTGGCAGGTTGATCTTGGCTGAAATCAGCTGCAACACAAACGTTAGTAAATGTACCCCAATGTTTGTGAAAGTTAGTAGAATTAGGATTCTTAGTCATCTAGGCACTTCCTTCATGTTATGTCATTTGCAGTGAAGACATTACATTTATTTTACAAGATTACAATGTAATTAACACCATCATCATCTACTTCCTCATTACTGATTGGAGGTAGTCTTTCTAAAAAAGTGTTTTGTGGGGACCCAAACAGACCAATAATTTCAGCCACAAGTAACAGTTCCTGTCCCTGAATGATTGATTTGTTAAACTGTGCATGTCCTGTTTAATATATACAACACAAGTGAGGGTGGGAGGGCCCAATGACAATTCCATCTTGTTCCTCTTTTCTTTACATTATGTTCTGTTTGGAGCGTTGCTGACTGTGACGACAAACATTTTTTTTTAATACATTTTATTGAGTTTTCAAAAACAATTGTGGACATTTCAAATTATTGCAACACATGAGCCACAAAAAACATACAGAAAATATAATAATAAGACAGAAGAGTAGAAAGTATCTTAATACCGTATTGGTCATTAGCCAAGGAGATAATACTGTTCCCTTATACAATTCTGTCAGAGCATAATGTATATGTTAGGACAAAGTAAAAGAAAACAATCAGTCAAATGGCGAATTGTCGCAACCACTTTGGACACATATGAAAATAAAACAAAAATCAGGGGGTTATCAAACACATAAAAGGGAAGAGGAGACGGGAAAGAGGGGGAAAGGGAAAATAAGTCACCAGAAGTCAGGTGTTCAATCTTGATCAGGTTAGTGTAGTCAGAAGAAATTTAAATAAATACATTTTCAACCAAGGACAAAAGTCATGTATCAGTAGAAAGTCTCCTAAGTAAGTTCCATGAAGTGTTTTCAAATAATTGAAGAATATGGTTTTGCGATTGTTCGTCTAAAATATTAATAAAATATTCCCATTTATGATAAAAAAATTTCAACTCCATGTTCAATATCAGGCATAGTAGTGCGTCTGTCATAATATAGTATTTGTAACAATGTGTTTGACTTCCGATATGGAGGGAGCAGTATGGTGAGTCCAATGAATGAGAATAATTTTTTTGGCAACAGTAACAATCGTAATTAGCAAACGGAGTTTTAATTTCTTATTGGGGCCTAAATCCCAGTTTTTAACATTTCCACAAAGACATGCTAAAGGGTCAGGGAGTACAGTAGAAGAGAACATGGAATTGATTAGTTGGATCAATTTGTTCCAGAATTTTCTTATTTTACTACACTCCCAAACGCAATGAATAAATGTAACATGAGACATTGAGCATTTAATACAGGCCCCGGTTTCTAGGGTTGTCATGTATCTCCTTTGAGCAGGGGAGATATACGCTCTATGTATCATTCTAATATGGACTTCTTGTAAATAAGAAGATTGTAAAAATTTTAGGGAGGTGTCACATTGAGAGATTAGGTCTGGTAATAGGCTGATACCAGGGACGTCTATGGACCATTTCTGTAGAGAGGATTCCCACTGAGATGAGGCCGATATGGAAGCCAGAGGCTCATACAATAAACTTATTTTGTATGGTACAGAGGGGAGAAGTTTAAGAAGAGAAGCAAATGTTGACATCGTTTTGTCTGTGGTCGAAGGGGTGGGTAGGGATTGAATGTAATGGCGTGTTTGGAGGTACATATAGAAATGATGAGGTGGAATAGAAAATCGGGATTGGAGGTCGGCAAAAGAGAGTAAGTTGCCACCAGGGTCAAATACTTTTGCTATCGAGGACAGGCCCTTCTCCTTCCACTGAAGAAAAGAGATATTAGACAATGAAGGGGGGAAAGCAGGGTTCCCCCACAATGACGTGTATGGGGAGTAGCTAGGATTAGCTTGAAATTTCTTATTTATAATAGTCCAGGACCGATATGTGTCCATAAATAAGGGATTATCTTTAATAAAAATCGGAATATCAGACAATTTAGAGTGCAACAGGGCATTTGGAGAATAGGGAGTGAATAACGCAGAATCCAATTGACTATCAGTATAAGAACTAGTGTCGAGTAACCGATCACTGATATAATGAAAAAATATAGCATTAGAATATAAGGCTAGGTCAGGGAAGCCTAGGCCTCCATGTTTACGAGGCAGTCGTAATTTGGTATAGGCTATTCGAGGACGTTTCCCTTGCCACAGAAAGCGGGAAAAGAGAAAGTTTAGAATTTTAACATCTTTTGTGAGAAGTCTAATCGGCAGCATCTGCATTACATAAAAGATTTTTGGAAATAAAACACTCTTTATGGCTGCTAATCTGCCTAGGAGGGAGATGGGTAGAGATGTCCAGTTGTCTAAATAGTTTTTAATCTTGGTAATGATTGGAGTAAAGATTAGTTTATAAAGATCCGTTAAATCTGCTGATACATGTATACCCAGATACTTAACAGGGGAGTAAGAAATATGAAAGGACTGAAGAATAGGTAATGATTGAAAATACGAGGGAGGGCCATGGATAGGGAGAATTACTGATTTGTCTAGGTTGACTTTATAGCCAGAAATGGTGCCAAAAGAGGAAATGAGGTTTAGGACAGCTGGAAGAGAGGATGATGGATTAGAAAGGAAAAGAACCATGTCATCTGCGTATAGTGATACCTTGAGTAGTTTAGAATGAATAGCAATCCCTTCAACTAAAGTTGAGTTACGAATTGCAATCGCCAATGGTTCTATGGCTATAGCAAATAAAAGAGGGGATAGAGGGCAACCCTGTCGTATTCCACGGGAAATAGAAAAGGATGAAGAAAGAGAGCCATTGTAGGAAATTTGTGACTGCGGGGAATGGTATGGAGTTTGTAGAATGGATATGAAAATGGGGGGGAAAACCAAATAAACGCAAAGTAGAGAAAAGGTAATTCCATTTTACTAAATTGAATGCCTTTTCGGCGTCAAAAGAAACAATCATCTTAGGGGGAGCAGAATTAAGAGAGATCGAGTGATGAATCACTGCCAAGATTTTACGGACATTGACAACTGAATGTCTACCTAAAATGAAGCCAGTCTGATCGGGATGTATAATCTGGGGTAAATACAATTTCAATCTGTCAGCAAGTATTTTAGTAAACAATTTGTAATAAAAATGAAGTAAGGAGATTGGTCTGTAAGATCCCGGTAAGGATAGATCCTTACCCGGTTTAGGGAGTAGTTTAATGATTGCCGAATTAAAGTAAAGAGGAACAGATTGAGTATTGATTATATTATTATAAAATGCCACCAAGTTGTCCCCAAACCTACGTAGTAAAATTTTATAGAATTCTGCGGTTATGCCATCCGGACCAGGGGCTTTCAGGGGTTTGGATTGTCGAATAACTCTCGTGACTTCGTCTATGGAGATAGGGGCCTCCAGTAAATGTGAGAATTCCTCAGGGAACTGCGGAAGGGAGGGAAACGTCCAAGAATGGGAGGAGCCATTATCAGTTAAGGGAGAATTTTTGTGAAGAGGGTCAGAATATATTTTTTCATAAAATGTTTTCATAACATCAGTTATCTGGTCTCTCGAGTGCGCTATGGAGCCATCCTCAGAACGGAGAGGATGGACTAGCACTGGTGGCTGTGAGCCTCTTAATAAATTGGAAAAAAGACGTCCTGTCTTGTTTCCAAATCTGTGAAATTTGTAGTTAGTGGTGAAAAGTGAGCGATCACTTTTAAGTTTAAAATATTCATCAAAGTGAACTATCGCTGTGGTATATGTTAATTTATTAGATGGCGTAGGGGCAGATTTATATGTTTGGTTAGATTCAGTTAATTTGGATTGTAAGTCTAAGTAGGTCGTAGCTAAACGTTTATTCTCAGCAGCTATATATGAGATAATGACACCCCGAAGGACTACCTTACCCGTTTGCCAGAATAAAGAAGGATTCGAGGACTCACAATCCAAATTAGCATGTTTAAAGTCCATCCATGCGGACTCAATTTTCTGCTGAAATGTTATGGATTGAGACAGATAATTAGGAAATTTCCAGAGTTTAAAAGGGCCTTTATCTATTGTAGTCTGAAGTGTAATCCATACTAGAGCATGGTCCGACAAACCTATAGGTTCAATGGAGGCTTAATGTATTTTGGGAAATAAGGAGGTAGCTAATAATATATAATCAATGCGAGAAAGAGTTTGATGAGCCGCCGACAGGCACGTATAATCCTTTTCGGTCGGATGCATTGCTCGCCAAACATCAACTAAGCAGAGTTGTTTAGAAAGGGCAGGGACACCTAATTTTGGGAGGAAGGAGGGCGATTTTTGTGATGTGGATTTGTCAAGTATAGGAGAGGAGATAAGATTAAAATCCCCTAATAAAATTAGAGGGCTAGAGCTATATGGTAACAATTTGGCGAATAAGCTGGTAAAAAAGGATTTCCTATAAACATTCGGAGCATAAATCGTACATAGGACATACGGGGAATTATTGAGTAAAATTTCTGCAATTAAATAACGACCTTCGGGGTCAATCACTGAAGCAGAGATAGAGATGGGTAAGGATTTTCTGACTAATATGACTACTCCACGTGATTTGGAATTAAATGGAGCAGCTGCTAATAATTTCCAACCCAATATCTGTAGCTTCAACGATTCCGGGTGAGTTAAATGTTTTTCCTGAAGGCAAATAATGTATAATTTCAACTTAGAGATATAAGTAAGTATCTTACATCTTTTAGCTGGGGAATTGATTCCTCCCACATTCCACGTACCTATTCGTAATGACATTTACATAATGGGGGGGGGGGAGGGGGTAGAACAGAGACCAGAATGGAACATCCCGACTCAACCTGTCAATTAAAGAGAAAAAGGGAGGGAGGGGGGGGGAGGAACAAGAGGAAAAAGACAAACAGACATACAGGGGAAAAATAATGGATAACAAATGCAAAACAGAACAAGTAGATTCAATATCATTAGGAAAATTATATGTAGTATATGAGTATATCAACAAAATACAATGGGCATGATAAGCCTTGATAAGCATAGCATAGTAAAGACAAATTAGACAGACCCCGATCATAGTCAGGAAATAATACAGATAACACTTAAACCTAAACAGCCGAAAATGTGATAAGATGTCAGTATAATTCTAATCATGTCCGGCGAGCTGGAACAGTGAGAAGGAGAAGTGGTATAGTCTGACCTGAAAACCGTGTAGATTAGTGAGTAGTAGGAGGAGGGTCAGTAATGTCAGCTTGGGAGGTAGAACAGCCGTCCTCATCCAAGAAAGCTTCTGCATCAGCCGGGGTGTTTAAATCTTTGTAAGATGATCCATCAAATAGTCAGAGTTTGGCTGGGCAGATCAGAGCGAATTTCCGTTGTTCTGCCACTAAACGGGAGCATATGGGAGAGAAGGCCTTTCGTGCTCGAGAAAACTCGACTGAAAAATCTTGGAATAGATATAGTTTAGCTGATTCCCATAGAATGGGTTTCTTGTTGCGGGAGGCCGACCACAGTGTCTGTTTATGTAAGTAGTTGAGGCAACGAAAAAGAACAACCCGAGAGCGGTTAGTAGCAGAAGGAGACTGGTGACCCACTCTATGTACCCTCTCAATGACGAGGTCACGGCATTCAGATTCCACCCACAAAAGGGTCGGTAGAGTAGAACGCGCAAAGTGGGCTAAAGCTGGGCCCTTGACTGACTCTGGGAGTCCCACGAGACGTATGTTATTTCTTCTTGACCGATTCTCCAGGTCATCTACCTTATTCCAGAGATGATAATTATCTTTCTCCAGTTTGGGAACCACAGGAGTAAGATGAGAAACATCTTGAAACAAGGTGCCGACTCTATGTTCCGTTTCTTCAACACGATGAGTGAGACGGTTTAATTGCGAGGTGATATCAGATACTGCTTGTGATAATAGTGGCCCCATGGTCGCTTTGATCGCCTCCACCACATCATTGTAAGTAACATAGGAGTCTGGAGGAGCAACTGACTTTTTGGCAGCCGGAGACAAAGCCATGGTATCCGCGTCAGAAGTTAAATTTGTATCCACTCTACGTTTCTCTTGGCGTTGCTGAAGAGGCTGCGTGGATGCAGAGAACGTGAGGTATTTTTCCATATAAGCAGCAACAAGGACAAAGGGGCTAGTGTTGGAGTTATAGAGTCACCACCAAATTGACTGAGATGAGGCCTGCGAGGAAGGCTATCAGCGCATTATATAAGCGCAATTACATATATTAAATATTGTGGATACATTTTCCTGTGAATGCGTCCCTGGGAGCGTAAGTAGAAATCTCAAACAGTATTGCAGCTAAGGACTATAGCCTGACCAGCAGAGCCGCAGGTTCCTCCACAATGTATTGAGAGTCACAGGGATTGAAAGAGAGGTATTCAGCCTTTTAGATATGGAGATCACAGGAAATGTGGGGTTGTAGTGGATGATGATAGAATCCACAGGTAGCAACAGACCGGGGGCACAGGGGTGCAGCAGATGTAATATTAAAATATATTATAATATATTCGACTGGGTTGTGAGACCAGCCAGTGATATTAATATGCCCCTTTAGTGCTGGGATGAAGATTTTAGCACCTTAAAACTATGCCAAATAAAACAGTACAGGGAGTAAGGGGGATAGAGGATATGGGATAGAGCCAGGCAGGCAAGGTGATCAAGTGCTGGGGAGGCTTTGAATGCAAATGGCTGCCATTGCTGCAGAGGCCAGTGCGAGTAAACCGCAGCTCAAAGCGACTCTCACCTCCTTTGCTGTGATGCAGGGTTATCTGCCCTGTGTGCCAGTGAAGTCCGCCGGGTCACAGGAGGGGAGACAGACACTGTGAGGCCACAGGGAAGTATGGCAGTGGCATCTGCGGCTCCGTTTACCCGCGATCTCCGGCGTGGAGCTCAGACGCCGGGTAGAAGCGGAAATTGAGTCCCCAGCTTGGTTGGAGAGGAAGGCCGCAACCCGCAGAGACCTATAACAGCATCTCCCGGCTCCGCAGCTCATTTCAGAGGTGATCGCTGGTGGCAGGAGGCAAGTGGATCAGAAAAAGGGGCGTCAAAACAGGGCTATAGTAGGCAAAAGGGGCACTTTTATATGAAGGAGAGTGAGAGCTCTACAGAAGTGCTGCTGTCCTTCATCCTGGTCAGGCCACGCCCCCGTGATGACAAATATTTGTATAGTTTATAAAACTGCCACCCTGTCTGCCACTGCAGTCCCATTCTGTTTCCTAGATGTGCCATATTGGAAGTTTAAGCGCCACATGTTTGTGCTGCCCACTGCTGTTGCTTTGCTTAGTCATCCAGCAACCTCGGTGCAACCTTTTGGCCTAAACCGGATGAAAACAATATTATGAGCTGTGAGGTGGTCAAAATTTTCTGGAAATGAGTGGAAATTAATATTATTGAGGTTAATAACACTGTAGGAACAAAATCATGCCCAAATACTGTGATTTTATTTGTTTTTCTGATTTAAAAAAAAATACAGATCCAAAGTAAATACAGGTCCAAAACTCACAAGGGAGTTAGAGTCAAAACAAATAAAGATCCAAAACATGAAAGAAATACAAATCCAAAACATGAACCCAAAACCTGAGATTTGGACAGGCGCACATCTCTGCTCTCTCCATGCTTTGATAAATCATCCTCAGTCAAGAAAGCTTCTGCATCAGCCGGGGTGTTTAAATCTTTGTAAGACGATCCATCAAATAGTCAGAGTTTGGCTGGGCAGATCAGAGCGAATTTCCGTTGTTCTGCCACTAAACGGGAGCATATGGGAGAGAAGGCCTTTCGTGCTCGAGAAAACTCGACTGAAAAATCTTGGAATAGATATAGTTTAGCTGATTCCCATAGAATGGGTTTCTTGTTGCGGGAGGCCGACCACAGTGTCTGTTTATGTAAGTAGTTGAGGCAACGAAAAAGAACAACCCGAGGGCGGTTAGTAGCAGAAGGAGACTGGTGACCCACTCTATGTACCCTCTCAATGACGAGGTCACGGCATTCAGATTCCACCCACAAAAGGGTCGGTAGAGTAGAACGTGCAAAATGGGCTAAAGCTGGGCCCTTGACTGACTCTGGGAGTCCCACGAGACGTATGTTATTTCTTCTTGACCGATTCTCCAGGTCATCTACCTTATTCCAGAGATGATAATTATCTTTCTCCAGTTTGGGAACCACAGGAGTAAGATGAGAAACATCTTGAAACAAGGTGCCGACTCTATGTTCCGTTTCTTCAACACGATGAGTGAGACGGTTTAATTGCGAGGTGATATCAGATACTGCTTGTGATAATAGTGGCCCCATGGTCGCTTTGATCGCCTCCACCACATCATTGTAAGTAACATAGGAGTCTGGAGGAGCAACTGACTTTTTGGCAGCCGGAGACAAAGCCATGGTATCCGCGTCAGAAGTTAAATTTGTATCCACTCTACGTTTCTCTTGGCGTTGCTGAAGAGGCTGCGTGGATGCAGAGAACGTGAGGTATTTTTCCATATAAGCAGCAACAAGGACAAAGGGGCTAGTGTTGGAGTTATAGTGTCATCACCAAATTGACTGAGATGAGGCCTGCGAGGAAGGCTATCAGCGCATTATATAAGCGCAACTACATATCAAATCTTGTGGATAAATTTTCCTGTGAATGCGTCCCTGGGAGCGTAAGTAGAAATCTCAAACAGTATGGCAGCTAAGGACTGTAGCCTGACCAGCAGAGCCGCAGGTTCCTCCACAATGTATTGAGAGTCACAGGGATTGAAAGAGAGGTATTCAGCCTTGTAGATATGGAGATCACAGGAAATGTGGGGTTGTAGTGGATGATGATAGAATCCACAGGTAGCAACAGACCGGGGGCACAGGGGTGCAGCAGATGTAATATTAAAATATATTATAATATATTCGACTGGGTTGTGAGACCAGCCAGTGATATTAATATGCCCCTTTAGTGCTTGGATGAAGAGTTTAAATATGGAAGGTATTTTTCACGCGTTCAATCCTGCGCTATTCTGCTTAACCATGTACAAGACAAAAAAATGTGCATATATATAAAAGGAGGATAGTGCAATAAAAAGATATATACATGCAAAGCACCACATCCAAATAAAGTGAGACGTTACTGAGCTTTTATAATTGGATGGATGTCAGATTTCTGTCAACAGCTTCTTAGTCCATATTGAGGATGGTGTTTATCCAAGAATCTCTGTAATCAGAAAAAGTGCTTCCCTCTTAAGGGTATTACCCATTGCAAGGGAGGTCAGCACAAGAAATAAACCATAGTGCAGTACTTTGTATAAAATCAACCGTGTTTTAATACAAATCGCACTTACAACAAGTAGGAATAAAATTCACATGTAAAAGCTCCCTTCATGGAAACAACACTGGAACACAGTAAATATATCACCGAACTCCTGTTGATGGGCTCAGGATGAGGTTCAGCAGCCACAGTTCCGGAATCTGTAGGGGCCTCTCCAAGGTGGTAATACCGTGTCCGTGGATGTCCGATCAGGCAGAAGATTTAAAATCCACACTTAACGCGTTTCGGACCTCGCTGGGTCCTTCATCAGAAGTGTGGTTGTAATTGCAGATAGCACCCTTAAAAAGGATTCATTGATTAGTAAATTAGCAGCAGCGGTACAGGTTTCCTCGTTTCCTGTTATCCAACAGGAAGTGACGTCATCCGCTTAGTAGCGCTGCGTTCCACGGCTATTCAACTGGAAGCAGCGTTGCGTTCCACTGTAGGTCATAGAGTCTCTGGCACTGCATTTCACTGCGAGTGATAGAGTTTATGTGGTCATCAATTGAGGGATTCGTTCAGGTCCATATTGTCACGATCCGGGTATCTGGACGCCATTACTTACCCTTCAGATGCCTCCTAAGGCTGGCTCAGCGTTCCAGGACCGGATCCCGCTGTTCCTGAGTTTCCACATGCAGAATGTCAGAGTGGTGATTTCATCAGCCGCGGCCTCCGCTGTGCCCGCGTGGTTAAATGTGCGCTTGTCAGTCTGGCGTCTCCTGTCTCCTGTGGCCGGCGTCGCCATTACTGTTTCAATTCTCACATGGATTACAAACCAAACTTCCCTCCAAGTGTCTGCATGGGCGCAGCCATCTTGGATTTTGTCATCTGAGCATTTCCACCAATCTGCTGTCTGTATTGTTGATTTGCATAATTGCCTAGCCAACCCCTTCCTTGCTGCAGGTATAAGTAAGCTGTGCCTGAGCAAGGAAGGCGTCAGTGCTTTGGTTGTCTAACCTAGTTCCAGTTTGTCTCTCTCCTGTGTTTGTCTTCCAGGTTCCAGCTCCTGTCTCCAGACTTCTGCTATAGAGACCCGCACCAGCATTCCATCTGCGGTGTAGCCTGACTCTCCGATCCATTCTGGACTCACCTGTTTCCAGTTACAACAATCACCTGCTTCCAGCCCAGCTTCCAGCAGTGTACAGCTTCTCTTAAAGGGCCGGTGTCCTTTCTGCAGTTTACCACTCTCCACCGGTATTATTATTTCACCGCTCTCAAACTCCAAACTTCATCAATCACCTGCTTCCAGCCCAGCTTCCAGCAGTGTACAGCTTCTCTTAAAGGGCCGGTGTCCTTTCTGCAGTTTACCACTCTCCACCGGTATTATTATTTCACCGCTCTCAAACTCCAAACTTCATTATTATTTCATCGCTCTCAAGTTCGTTTATTATTTAACTGGTTCCAGCCAGTATCCACTCCGTACCAACAACAGTCTGGTTCCAGCCAGTATCCACAGCAGCCGTTTTATCTTCAGCAACCCAGCCTTTCCTGGAACACCAGCTGGTACGATCCTGGGTTCTCTCCATTGCTACAGTCAGGCCTGGTAAGGACTTTCCAACTAGAAGATTATTAGAACTGTCTCACTCTACCAGTGCCTGTGGCCCTTGCCACCCTGTAGTACCCAGGAATTGTATTTATCCTCTGTTGACTTTTATGTTTCCTTTACTGCTGCTGTGTTACGGAGTTTGTCATAATAAACATCATTGGCTTTTATCCTGGTTGTCGTGGTCACGCCTTCGGGCAGTTATTCTACATGTTACTTACATGTCTAGGGGTCTGATACAACCTCCCAGGTTCCGTTACATCTCAGCCCCTACAACTGAGGCTGCCTCCCGTCAGCTCAGGCCCTCAGTTGTGACAGTAAGCACTGACCTAATGAATCCAGCCGGAGACCAGGATCAAGCGGCCAGGCCAATGCAAGAACTGGCAGCCCGACTTGAACATCAGGAGGCTGCACAGGGCCACATCATCCGCTGTCTCCAGGATCTCTCTACACGGCTGGATGGGATTCAAACGACCCTCCGTGGACCTGGCACGTCCGGTGCATCCACTACAGTGACACCAGCTGTAACCCCACCCACCTTACCCATTTCCAGTCCACATCTTCATCTTCCAACGCCAGCAAAATTTGATGGATCTCCAAGGTTCTGCAGGGGATTTCTCAATCAATGTGAAATCCACTTTGAGCTTCTACCTGGCAATTTCTTCAGTGACCGTACCAAAATTGCCTATATCATCTCCCTTCTCAGTGGCTCAGCCCTTGACTGGGCATCACCTTTATGGGAGAAGTCTGATCCCCTGCTATCCTCCTATACTGACTTTGTAGCTACATTCAGGCGCATCTTCGACGAGCCAGGCCGGATAACATCTGCTTCATCTGAGATTCTCCGTTTACGCCAGGGAACACGTACTGTGGGACAGTATCTTATACAGTTTAAAATCCTGGCATCCGAACTGGCATAGAACGACGAGGCCCTGTATGCTGCATTCTGGCATAGCTTATCAGAACGCATCAAGGATGAGTTAGCTACCAGAGACTTGCCCTCTAAGTTGGATGAGCTAATTTCTCTTTGCACGAAGGTTGATCTACGTTTCAGAGAGAGAGCAACTGAGCGAGGAAGATCATCTACTCCTAAATCTTCTGCTCCTCCTCCTCGTCAACCATCTCCATCCAAGGATGAGCCTATGCAAATTAGTCGTTCCCGTCTATCTCCCGCTGAGCGCCGAAGACGTCTCTCTGAGTCTCTCTGTCTCTACTGTGCAGCTCCGTCGCACACTATCAATGCCTGTCCCAAACGTCTGGGAAACTCCAGATCCTAGCTCGCCAAGGAGAGGGCCGGCTAGGAGTAATGATCTCCTCTCCATCTCCTCATGACTGTAACCTCCCAGTGTCGCTCCAAATTGCTCAACGTTATAGGAACGTCATTGCCCTCCTTGATTCCGGAGCAGCTGGGAATTTCATAACCGAAGCTTATGTTAAACGGTGGTCCCTACCCACCGAGAGACTGTCCTCGTCCATCTCTTTGACTGCCGTGGATGGCAGCAAGATTTTTGACGCAGTCATTTCCTTAAGGACTCTTCCAGTTCGTCTGAGAGTGGGAGTTCTTCATTCTGAGTATATTTCTTTTTTAGTGATTCCAAGAGCCACACATCCAGTGGTTTTAGGCCTTCCATGGCTCCGTCTCCACAACCCATCAATTGACTGGACGACTACGCAAATACTGGCATGGGGTCCCTCCTGTGCTGAGACTTGTTTAGCCAAAGTTCTTCCTGTTTGTTCTTCCTTCCCCAGGTCATCTGATGTTCCGCCTCCTCCATATCAAGACTTCACGGACGTGTTCAGTAAAGCCTCTGCTGATATCCTTCCTCCTCATAGAGAATGGGACTGCCCAATCGACCTCATTCCAGGGAAGGTTCCACCGCGAGGCCGAACTTATCCGTTGTCTCTGCCTGAGACACACTCCATGGAAGAGTACATCAAAGAGAACCTGGCGAAGGGTTTCATCCGACCATCTTCTTCTCCAGCCGGCGCAGGCTTCTTCTTCGTTAAGAAGAAAGACGGTGGTCTGCGTCCGTGCATCGACTACAGAGGTCTGAACGACATTACCGTCAAGAACCGATACCCTTTACCCCTGATTACCGAGCTCTTTGATAGAGTTAGTGGTGCAACTATTTTCACAAAGCTGGACTTGAGGGGTGCCTACAATCTCATCCGAATCCGTGAGGGTGACGAGTGGAAGACCGCCTTTAACACCCGTGACGGACATTATGAGTACCTCGTCATGCCCTTCGGATTGAGCAACGCTCCAGCAGTCTTCCAGCACTTCGTGAATGAGATTTTCAGGGACATCTTGTACCGCCATGTCGTGGTTTATCTAGACGACATCCTCATCTTTGCTAATAATCTCGAAGATCATTGTTTCTGGGTAAAAGAGGTTCTTTCCCGTCTCCGTGTCAATCACCTCTATTGTAAATTGGAGAAGTGTGTGTTTGAAGTTAAAACCATTCCGTTTCTAGGTTACATTGTGTCCGGTTCCGGACTAGAGATGGATCCTGAGAAACTCCAAGCAATCCAGAATTGGCCTATACCCTTAAGCCTCAAAGGGGTCCAGAGGTTCTTAGGGTTCGCCAATTATTATAGAAAATTTATACGAGACTTTTCCACCATTGTGGCGCCTATCACTGCATTAACCAAGAAAGGTGCTAATCCGTCCAAGTGGTCCGAGGAAGCTACACAGGCCTTTCACCTTCTGAAGCAACGGTTCATCTCTGCACCAGTTCTGAAACAGCCCGACACCGACTCTCAGTTTATCTTAGAGGTAGATGCCTCCTCCGTTGGAGTAGGAGCAGTGTTATCCCAGAGAGCCAAAGATGGACATCTACATCCTTGCAGTTTCTTCTCCCGGAAGTTCTCCCCAGCTGAGCGCAACTATGCCATTGGCGATCAGGAGTTGCTAGCCATCAAGCTCGCTCTGGAGGAGTGGAGGTACCTGTTGGAGGGAGCTTCCCACTCAATCACCATACTTACCGACCACAAAAATCTTTTATATCTCAAAGGCGCACAATGTCTGAATCCTCGTCAGGCCAGATGGGCACTTTTCTTCTCTAGGTTTGACTTTAAACTCCAGTTCTGTCCGGGTTCTCAGAATCGTAAGGCCGATGCCCTTTCCCGCTCATGGGAGCAAGAAAATGAGTCCGAGTCTGCAGACAAGCATCCTATTATTAATCCGTTGGCATTCTCCACGGTAGGGATGGACTCTACGCCTCCACCAGGGAAAAGTTTTGTTAAGCCAGTTCTAAGGAAGAAGCTCATGCATTGGGCCCATGCTTCCCGTTTTGCTGGACATACAGGCATTCAGAAAACCCTTGAATTTATTTCTAGGTCCTACTGGTGGCCAACTCTGAAGAAGGACGTTATGGAATTTATTGCCTCCTGCCCAAAGTGTGCCCAACACAAAGTCTCCCGCCAGTCGCCTGCGGGGCAACTGGTTCCATTATCTGTTCCCCGTCGACCTTGGACCCATTTGTCGATGGACTTTGTTTCCGATCTACCTATCTGCAACAAGTTTAATACCATCTGGGTGGTAGTTGACCGGTTCACCAAGATGGCACATTTCATCCCTCTCACCGGTCTTCCGTCAGCTTCCAAGTTGGCTCAAGTGTTTATACAAGAGATCTTCCGACTTCACGGTCTTCCTGAAGAGATCATCTCGGATCGTGGAGTACAATTTGTAGCCAAATTTTGGCGAAGTTTGTGTCAAGCCCTCCAAGTCAAGTTAAAGTTTTCCACGGCTTACCATCCTCAGACCAATGGTCAAACCGAGAGGGTGAATCAGGACTTGGAGGCCTTCCTCCGTATATATGTGTCTTCCTCTAAAGATGACTGGGTTCAACTCCTTCCTTGGGCCGAGTTCAGCCACAACAATCAATACCATTCCTCATCTTCTTCTACACCATTCTTCATTAATTATGGATTCCACCCTAAAGTCCCAGAATTCCAACCGCTTCCCGCAACTTCTGTTCCAGCAGTGGATGTCACCTTGCGTCAGTTTTCAAATAACTGGAGGAACGTCCGCGCAGCCCTGCTTAAAGCCTCATTCAGGTATAAGAAGTTTGCCGATAGAAAGTGTAGAGCGGTTCCTGCTCTCAAGGTGGGTGATCGTGTGTGGCTGTCCACGAAGAATTTGAGGTTGAGAGTTCCCAGCATGAAATTTGCACCTCGCTACATCGGACCCTTCAAGATTGAACAAGTCATCAATCCTGTTGCCTACAGGTTACAGTTACCATCCTTCTTGAAAATACCCAGGACATTTCATGTTTCTTTGTTGAAACCGCTGATCCTGAATCGGTTTCATTCCGCACTTCCTCCAGCTCCCAAAGTTCAGACTCAACGGGGAGTCGAGTACGAGGTGGCCAAGATTTTGGACTCACGTTTCCGTTACGGTCAGTTACAATACCTCATTGACTGGAAGGGCTATGGTCCTGAAGAACGCTCTTGGACCAATGCCTCAGACGTCCATGCTCCTGCCTTGGTCCGAAATTTCCACGCAAAATTTCCTTTAAAGCCTAAGAAGTGTCCTGGGGCCACTCCTAAAGGGGGGGGTGCTGTCACGATCCGGGTATCTGGACGCCATTACTTACCCTTCAGATGCCTCCTAAGGCTGGCTCAGCATTCCAGGACCGGATCCCGCTGTTCCTGAGTTTCCACATGCAGAATGTCAGAGTGGTGATTTCATCAGCCGCGGCCTCCGCTGTGCCCGCGTGGTTAAATGTGCGCTTGTCAGTCTGGCGTCTCCTGTCTCCTGTGGCCGGCGTCGCCATTACTGTTTCAATTCTCAAATGGATTACAAACCAAACTTCCCTCCAAGTGTCTGCATGGGCGCAGCCATCTTGGATTTTGTCATCTGAGCATTTCCACCAATCTGCTGTCTGTATTGTTGATTTGCATAATTGCCTAGCCAACCCCTTCCTTGCTGCAGGTATAAGTAAGCTGTGCCTGAGCAAGGAAGGCGTCAGTGCTTTGGTTGTCTAACCTAGTTCCAGTTTGTCTCTCTCCTGTGGTTGTCTTCCAGGTTCCAGCTCCTGTCTCCAGACTTCTGCTATAGAGACCCGCACCAGCATTCCATCTGCGGTGTAGCCTGACTCTCCGATCCATTCTGGACTCACCTGTTTCCAGTTACAACAATCACCTGCTTCCAGCCCAGCTTCCAGCAGTGTACAGCTTCTCTTAAAGGGCCGGTGTCCTTTCTGCAGTTTACCACTCTCCACCGGTATTATTATTTCACCGCTCTCAAACTCCAAACTTCATCAATCACCTGCTTCCAGCCCAGCTTCCAGCAGTGTACAGCTTCTCTTAAAGGGCCGGTGTCCTTTCTGCAGTTTACCACTCTCCACCGGTATTATTATTTCACCGCTCTCAAACTCCAAACTTCATTATTATTTCATCGCTCTCAAGTTCGTTTATTATTTAACTGGTTCCAGCCAGTATCCACTCCGTACCAACAACAGTCTGGTTCCAGCCAGTATCCACAGCAGCCGTTTTATCTTCAGCAACCCAGCCTTTCCTGGAACACCAGCTGGTACGATCCTGGGTTCTCTCCATTGCTACAGTCAGGCCTGGTAAGGACTTTCCAACTAGAAGATTATTAGAACTGTCTCACTCTACCAGTGCCTGTGGCCCTTGCCACCCTGTAGTACCCAGGAATTGTATTTATCCTCTGTTGACTTTTATGTTTCCTTTACTGCTGCTGTGTTACGGAGTTTGTCATAATAAACATCATTGGCTTTTATCCTGGTTGTCGTGGTCACGCCTTCGGGCAGTTATTCTACATGTTACTTACATGTCTAGGGGTCTGATACAACCTCCCAGGTTCCGTTACATCTCAGCCCCTACAACTGAGGCTGCCTCCCGTCAGCTCAGGCCCTCAGTTGTGACACATATATTATGAAATAAATACTGGATGCTAATAACATTACTTTATCCATAAGACCCTGCCAAAAATATAAATACAGAGTGATATATATATACAGAGGTTCATAAATTCTCAAAGCTAGCCTTCACCGTACCAACATTCATAAAGTGACAGTGCTTATTACAAGATGTGAGGGAGAATAATCCGTTTATATTCCCTAAGTTAGGAAACATCCCAATTCAAATTCATTATTTAAACCATTAGGGGTAAGAGTTTTTAATGAAAAGATCCACCGCATCTCTGCCTTGGATAACCTTTTTTCCACATCCCTAGTTCTCAACTTTGGTAGAATTAATTCTATACCACAGAACAGTTTTAAATGACATTCTTTTTTATCATGATGTTTCTTAAAATGTGCCGACACATGAAGAGTTTAGCACCTTAAAACAATGCCAAATAAAATAGTACAGGGAGTAAGGGGGATAGAGGATATGGGATAGAGCCAGGCAGGCAAGGTGATCAAGTGCTGGGGAGACTTTGAATGCAAATGGCTGCCGTTGCTGCAGAGGCCAGTACGAGTAAACCGCAGCTCAGAGCGACTCTCACCTCCTTTGCTAGTGATGCAGGGTTATCTGCCCTGTGTGCCAGTGAAGTCCGCCGGGTCACAGGAGGGGAGACAGACACTGTGAGGCCGCAGGGAAGTATGGCAGCGGCATCCGCGGATCCGTTTACCCGCGATCTCCGGCGTGAAGCTCAGACGCCGGGTAGAAGTGGAAATTGAGTCCCCAGCTTGGTTGGAGAGGAAGGCCGCAACCCGCAGAGACCTATAACAGCATCTCCCGGCTCCGCAGCTCATCTAAGTGGTGATCGCTGGTGGCAGGAGGCAAGGGGATCAGAGAAAGGGGCACCAAAACAGGGCTGTAGTAGGCAAAAGGGGCACTTTTATATGAAGGAGAGTGAGAGCTCTGCAGAAGTGCTGCTGTCCTTCATCCCGGTCAGGCCACGCCCCCGTGATGACAAACATTTGTATAGTTTATAAAACTGCCACCCTGTCTGCCACTGTAGTGCCATTCTGTTTCCTAGATGTGCCATATTGGAAGTTTAAGCGCCACATGTTTGTGCTGACCACTGCTGTTGCTTTGCTTAGTCATCCAGCAACCTCGGTGCAACCTTTTGGCCTAAACCGGATGAAAACAATATTATGAGCTGAGAGATGGTCAAAATTTTCTGGAAATGAGTGGAAATAAATATTATTGAGGTTAATAACACTGTAGGAACAAAATCATGCCCAAATACTGTGATTTTATTTGTTTTTCTGATTTAAAAAAAAAATACAGATCCAAAGTAAATACAGATCCAAAACTCACAAGGGAGTTAGAGTCAAAACAAATAAAGATCCAAAACATGAAAGAAATACAAATCCAAAACATGAACCCAAACCTGAGATTTGGACAGGCGCACATCTCTGCTCTCTCCATGCTTTGATAAATCATCCTCAGCCAAGAAAGCTTCTGCATCAGCTGGGGTGTTTAAATCTTTGTAAGACGATCCATCAAATAGTCGGAGTTTGGCTGGGTAGATCAGAGCGAATTTCCGTTGTTCTGCCACTAAACGGGAGCATATGGAAGAGAAGGCCTTTCGTGCTCGAGAAAATTAGACTAAAAAAACTTGGAATAGATATAGTTAAGATGATTCCTATAGAATCGGTTTCTTGTTGTGGGAGGCCGACCACAGTGTCTGTTTATGCAAGAAGTTGAGGCAACGAAAAAGAACAACCCGAGGGCGGTTAGTAGCAGAAGGAGACTGGTGACCCACTCTATGTACCCTCTCAATGACGAGGTCACGGCATTCAGATTCCACCCCCAAAAGGGTCGGTAGAGTAGAATGCACAAAGTGGGCTAAAGCTGGGCCCTTGACTGACTCTGGGAGTCCCACGAGACGTATGTTATTTCTTCTTGACCGATTCTCCAGGTCATCTACCTTATTCCAGAGATGATAATTATCTTTCTCCAGTTTGGGAACCACATGAGTACGATGATAAACATCTTGAAACAAGGTGCCGACTCTATGTTCCGTTTCTTCAACACGATGAGTGAGACGGTTTAATTGCGAGGTGATTTCAGATACTGCTTGTGATAATAGTGGCCTCATGGTCGCTTTGATCGCCTCCACCACATCATTGTAAGTAACATAGGAGTCTGGAGGAGCAACTGACTTTTTGGCAGCTGGAGAAAAAGCCATGGTATCCGCGTCAGAAGTTAAATTTGTATCCGCTCTACGTTTCTCTTGGCGTTGCTGAACAGGCTGTGTGGATGCAGAGAACGTGAGGTATTTTTCCATATAAGCAGCAACAAGGACAAAGGAGCTAGTGTTGGAGTTATAGTGTCACCACCAAATTGACTGAGATGAGGCCTGCGAGGAAGGCTATCAGCGCATTATATAAGCGCAATTACATATCAAATCTTGTGGATAAATTTTCCTGTGAATGCGTCCCTGGGAGCGTAAGTAGAAATCTCAAACAGTATGGCAACTAAGGACTGTAGCCTGACCAGCAGAGCTGCAGGTTCCTCCACAATGTATTGAGAGTCACTGGGATTGAAAGAGAGGTATTCAGCCTTGTAGATATGGAGAGCACAGGAAATGTGGGGTTGTAGTGGATGATGATAGAATCCACAGGTAGCAACAGACCGGGGGCACAGGGGTGCAGCAGATGTAATATTAAAATATATTATAATATATTCGACTGGGTTGTGAGACCAGCCAGTGATATTAATATGCCCCTTTAGTGCTGGGATGAAGATTTTAGCACCTTAAAACTATGCCAAATAAAACAGTAGAGGGAGTAAGGGGGATAGAGGATATGTGATAAAGCCAGGCAGGCAAGGTGATCAAGTGCTGGGGAGACTTTGAATGCAAATGGCTGTCATTGCCGCAGAGGCCAGTGCGAGTAAACCGCAGCTCAGAGCGACTCTCACCTCCATTGCTGTGATGCAGGGTTATCTGCCCTGTGTGCCAGTGAAGTCCGCCGGGTCACAGGAGGGGAGACAGACACTGTGTGGATGCAGGGAAGTATGGCAGCGGCATCCGCGGATCCGTTTACCCGCGATCTCCGGCGTGGAGCTCAGACGCCGGGAAGAAGCGGAAATTGAGTCCCCAGCTTGGTTGGAGAGGAAGGTCGCAACCCGCAGAGACCTATAACAGCGTCTCCCGGCTCCGCAGCTCGTCTCAGAGGTGATCGCTGGTGGCAGGAGGCAAGGGGATCAGAGAAAGGGGCACCAAAACAGGGCTATAGTAGGCAAAAGGGGCACTTTTATATGAAGGAGAGTGAGAGCTCTGCAGAAGTGCTGCTGTCCTTCATCCCGGTCTGGCCACACCCCCGTGATGACAAACATTTGTATAGTTTATAAAACTGCCACCCTGTCTGCCACTGCAGTGCCATTCTGTTTCCTAGATGTGCCATATTGGAAGTTTAAGCGCCACATGTTTGTGCTGCCCACTGCTGTTGCTTTGCTTAGTCATCCAGCAACCTCAGTGCAACCTTTTGGCCTAAACCGGATGAAAACAATATTATGAGTTGTGAGGTGGTCAATATTTTCTGGAAATGAGTGGTAATTAATATTATTGAGGTTAATAACACTGTAGGAACAAAATCATGCCCAAATACTGTGATTGTATTTGTTTTTCTGATTAAAAAAAAAATACAGATCCAAAGTAAATACAGATCCAAAACTCACAAGGGAGTTAGAGTCAAAACAAATAAAGATCCAAAACATGAAAGAGATACAAATCCAAAACATGAACCTAAAACCTGAGATTTGGAAAGGCGCACATCTCTGCTCTCTCCATGCTTTGATAAATCATCCTCTGTTTATGAGCCTGTGGCAAAGGAGTAATTAGAACATTTCGGGCTCCATAGCAAAATCTTGTAAACCACCCTCCCAATTGCGCTAAGGTAAAAAAAAGCATATGCCCATATATAAAGAAAAAGGCATACCCAGCAATGCAGGATCAATCCCTCTGTGCTCTATACCCCTCTGTGCTCCTCTGCTTCCCTCTGTACTGCTCTGCACCCCGCTGCTCTCCTTTGCACTACTCTGTTGGTTTCAGCTGCAGTCATCTTTGTGGAGGGCTGAATGGCCTAATGGGATTTGTAGTTTATCTTTAATTGTTCAGATCCTGAGCGGTGAAAAATAAACTACAAATCCCATGTGCCCATGTTCTTCTCTGACCAGCTGGTTTCCTCAGTCTTGGGCTGATGAGGGCCTAAGGGGTGCTGATGGTAAGTTCAGGCAGTGGGCTGAATGCCGGTGGCCCATCTGTGATGTGCATGACTGGGTGCATGTGGAGAAATGGCCCTGGAGGCAGTCCGGGCCCCATAGCAGCAGCATCCATTGCACAAATGGTAGTTATGCCATTGGAATGTGGTATTGTAAATATGATTGCTACTCCATTTGCCAAGGATCTTATATGTAAAATGTAATTATCTAATTATACTGAGCTACATAATAAGTTAGGCATTATATTTCTCAATGAAGCAGCTTTCAGTCACAGACCAAAAAAAATATGTTACAATGAGTGTACAAAATGTAAACAAAAATATTTTTGTTTTAGCTCCCCTTTATGCCCATTCACATTGACTGGTTAGCCTGAGCTCTATCATGGGGTCTTTCTAGTGGTATGCATATGGGGGTGGGGGTGGGGTTTATTCAGATATAGGATGCACAAAGTACCAATTATCTGTACTTTGTGCATGCGCATGACCCATTCTGTGTGTGTAAATGAGTCCTCCAATGAAGGTAGCAGAATGACAGAAAATTGTCATTGATTGACTGATTGATACTGCCCTCCCATGGCTGTCTTCCTAGCTCTCTGACTGCTCCTTCTCTATCTTCTCTTATAACTCCATCTCTCTCATATTTACCCTAACAGTAGGTGTCCCCCCAGGTTCTGTTCTCTCCTTTTCTCTTTCTATATGTCCTCTTTAGGTCAGATCATTTGCTTTTCAACTTCCAATATAATCTCTATATTGATGATACTCAAATCTACCTTTCCTCCCCTGATCTATCCACCTCTTTCCTCATTAGTATCTCCAGCTGTCTCTCTGCTATCTTCCTGGATGTCAAGCACTTTCTTAAACTTAACATGTCTAAGAATGAGCTATCTATTGATGGCACAACTATCTCCTCTAGTACACTGTCTTGAAGTTTTCCTTGATTACTCCCTCTCTTTCAAACCACACATTCAGTACTCTACCTCTCGCAGTTTTGCTGCTTCCAACTCAAAAATATTTCCAGGAGAAGACCCTTTCTCACCCTAGATGCTAAATAGACTCTCATCCACTCACTGGTAATCTGCAGATTGGACTACTGTAATCTCCTCCTATCTGGCTTCCCTGACAAATAGCTCTCTCCAATCTATCCTCAATGCTGGTAACCGGTTCATCTTCCTCTCTACTGTACAGATGGAGCTATCCTCATCTTTGCCTTTAATAGGATTAATTGAGCAAGGGCAGTCAGACTTAATCCCCTGTTGTAATGACTTAATCCCCTGCTGTATTGTTCTCTCTGTATTGTATTGCAGATGAGAACAATAGATGAAAGCCTTATGCTAATAAGCCATGGTGCACCTAGGCGCAGCAGAGAAACCAAGATGAGCAAGGCTCCATCTGTACATTCACCTCCCCTCTCTTCTTACAAACCCTTCACTGGCTCCCCTTCCATATACAATTCAAGCTTCTCACACTTACTTTCATAGCTATCACCCATTCCTCACCCATTTACTGTACATATTTGACCTTATCTCCCTTTACACTCCCACTTGCCCTCTTCTCTCCACAATAACATGCCGCCTCTCCTGCCAACTGATTACTTCCTCCTATTCCTGCCCCTATGATTTTGCCCGTGGTACTCCCTACCTCTGGAAGTTTCTACCTCTCCCTATCAGACTCTCCACCGCTCTACAAAACTTCAAATGGGCTCTTAAGACCCACTACTTCATCAAACCCAGCCATCTCTCATCAAAGTCATGTTAAATGCTCACTTTCTACTCCATCTGTGTTACCCCTGTCTGTCTGTCTGTCTGTCCATCTCCTTTTTAATATAAGCTCTCACAAGCAGGGCCCTCTCCCCTCATGTGCTTTTCCCTCTCTTAGGGGTAAATTTACTAAAGTTTCTAAACGTGAATACAGGTGATGTTGCCCATAGCAACCAATCAGATTCTGTCTATCATTTCAATATTGCATCCTAGAAAATGATAGACAGAACCTGATTGGTTGCTATTGGTAACATCACCCCTTTTTACTTTTAGAAACTTTAGTAAATTTCCCCCTTAGACAATTTTCTACTCCATACTCCCTACAATGGCACCTAACATTCATTTTCTGCCACCCTGATGATTATGTCAGTGTCCTGTCCCCTGATGCAGCAATGTTTATATACCATGTACTTGTCCTATATTGTCTTATACTGTAAGTTGCTGTTTTCTTGTTCTGCTCATTTGTTTATGTACTTTGTTAGGCGCTGTGTAACCCTTGTGGGCCCATATAAATAAATGATAATAATAATTGAGAGTCTGCTGCAGTCTGGGGGGTGGAGAGGAAGTGTTAACAGCCTCCTTTTGTGAAAATGGAGGCATATCGCCGCTGTTTACAGGGTGGGAAGAGGCCAGAGAGCTCCGTCGTAGAACTGAAATTTCCTGGCCTCTGCGATGGGTGGCTTGCATGGTACCATGTATTGAGTCCAGTGATCCGATGCTGCATCCTAGGTCAGATCATTATTGCAGCAGGAAGCATCTGCTTGTAATAGATGCCTCCTGCTGCGTTTACAAACAGGTATCCAAGGAAGCAGCAGTAATAGCACCTCTGAATTAGACCCATGCTGCTGGGGCCTTAATTGTTAGTTTGTCTAACTTTGTTTTCTTCATTTTCACTGTACCCTGCTAATGTAATTTCAGTTTACACGGTCTTGTTATTACAGTACTGTGTATACCCATCTTATTGTGTACCCGCTTACTGATATTCATAATAAAAACATTGTATTTTAAAAGATTAAACAAAAATGTGTACTATACACGAGAAATTGATGCAAATGCATCTAAAAACTAAAGTGTGCATTTACATAATTCCCAGTTCATAAATCTCCCCAATTAAATCATATAATGCCAGAGCCACCTGTCAATATGTGCAATAGGCAGTTTGTTGTGAGTTTATCAGAGGTAAGTATTCTACATTCTTATTTTCTTCAAAGTACACATCTATTCATTCAACTGAACAGCAATCATGTGGATGCATAAAAAAAGAAATATATTTGTATTTCAAAATAATGCACCAAACCACATTATAAACAAACCACTTGTGTCTATAAGATTAGATTTATAACTAGCAAAATGATATAAATTATTACTTTTTTAAATATCTCCACATTGTCAACAGAGTGAGTTGTCTCTAGATGGTAGTATGTTAGTGTCTGTAAGTTATTATTATTGGAACTTTATGAATCAGATGTTGGTTTTCATTAGGAATTGTTCAATTGATTTGTAACTTAATACCCAACTCCAAACTCATGGATATATATCAAAGCAATCTGACTTTTGAAATCTCAACTTCATAATGCTTCTTGACTTTCAATAAAGAACAAGTACTGTATTGTCTGCAACATTCCTTATTTTAATAGACCTTAAGGTTCACCAGTGTGACAGCTTTGAGGCTCCTTTGATACGAGGAGAATACAGGTAATTCATTCAGCTGTTGAGCCCGCAATCTACAGAAGATAATTAGCAGAACCATCCCAATGGACACTCCAGCAGACATGGATTTTCCACTGCCCCTGAGCAGAGCATTCAAAGCCATCAATAAAATAAAAACCAAGATCGTAAATAACATTACACCAAATGTTTTTGATACACAATAGAATCAAAATCATTTACTTATTAAAACTGACATTCAGTGGGTCTTGAAGTACAAAAGCAGAATTTGCAGCCATGCCCTAGAGACCTCTGTAATATTCACTGAGTTGCAGATCACCAGGACAGTCTTACTTTTTTTTTCAACCATAAACATTTGCCTTTGTGCATATCAGAAACCGAATGCTCATTTTCAGCACATTACATGGTATTTTTCAACTGTGAAATGAAAAGTCAAATATTTCATTCAAACTTTTTTTGTGAGGGTATTATAGTCAGCAACATTCAGCATATAAAAGCTTTACCAGTTATACAGCTTCATGGTGATTTCCAATGAGCTTTAATGCTTTAGCAGCAATTTACCTTCCTGCGTGAAGTGACACAAGGACCGTTTTGATTGGAGCAACAGTATAGGAGTGCTGCAGGTACAGAAACTAGAGAAAATTTTTAATACATTCATGCTAAATAATTTGCATATGAAATTGCTCCTTTATTGCAAGACAGTAATAATGTTATCTTAGAGAAAGTAAATTATTAATCGTTTACATTTCAACATTAATGTTGTTAAATGAAATAAGTTCATACCACAGTTTGAAAAAAAACTGGTTGTTGTTGTTGTATTATTATTATTATTATTATTATTATTATTAATTTAGCAATGATACAACCAAAGATATAGGGGAAGGCAAATAAGAAGTGAAAAGTAGAGTAATAAGAGAATGAACCAATAGGTGACACAGAGAAGAGTAAATCAGCATGCAATGAACTTTTCCCAAAAATGTAGCCAGAAAGACATTAACAGAGGACCTGGGGGGTAATTCAGATCTGATTGCAGTAGCAAATTTGTTAGCTAATGGGCTAAACCATGGGGGTAATTCTGAGTTGATCGCAGCAGCAAATTTGTTAGCAGTTGGCCAAAACCATGGGGGTAATTCCAAGTTGATCACAGCAGGAATTCTGTTAGCAATTGGGTAAAACCACATGCACTGCAGGGGAGGCAGATATAACATGTGCAGAGAGAGTTAGATTTGGGTGTGGTGTGTTCAAACTGAAATCTACATTGCAGTGTAAAAATAAAGCAGCCAGTATTTACCCTGCACAGACACAAAATAACCCACCCAAATCTAACTCTCTCTGCGCATGTTATATCTGCCCCTCGCCCCCCCCCCCCCCCCTGCAGTGCACATGGTTTTGCCCATTAGCTAACAAATGTGCTGCTGCAATCAGATCTGATTTAGGCCCCTTGTTGAAGATATAACATTTGCAGAGAAAGTTAGATTTGCGTGGGTTATATTGTTTCTGTGCAGGATAAATACTGGCTGCTTTATTTTTACACTGCAATTTAGATTTCAGTTTGAACACACCCCACCCAAATCTAACTCTCTCTGCACGTTATATCTGCCCCCCCCCCTGCAGTGCACATGGTTTTGCCCATTAGCTAACAAATTTGCTGCTGTGATCAGATCTGAATTAGGCCCCTGGTTCGGAGAAGTTGAGTGATTATCTTAGTATTAGTCGCACTGTGCATGTTGCACAGTGGTCTTACAATGGTGGCCACACAGAGGATTTATTGCAAAGTGAGTAACAGTCAGGGACACTTTAGGGATGCTTAAAAGGTGTGGCAGAAAAAACAATGTGTATCAGTGGAGTCAGATAGGGGGACACCAAAATGCAGACTTCTGCTCAGTGAGAGGAACTGGGTGCTGCACCGTAACATACGTGCAGCACCCAGCTCCTGTCACTGTGTTGGAGCCGTCACTGCATCCACAGCATTCCCCAGGGTAAGCCTGCATCTCCCGAACCCCTAAAATGCTGAAAACAAGTGGGGTTCAGGCTGCAAGGCCCTACCCCCTCCACTAAGCCACGTTCCATCATATGAAGACACACACCCTTTGCACGGCCAGCTGCATTGGGTGTCATCAGGGGAAGTGATGCCCTTAATGTGTATTGTGACCATTTGTGGGGAATGTCTCAGCTTTCGACTGCAATATCACATGCAGCTGCAGTGACTCCAACATCTTATTTACTGTGGCTATGGTGTGCAACAGTAGGACTAATGAGAAGTTTGATAGTCGACTGATCTGCAACCATTGCTGTGTCTTTGTATGCAGCCGCTGGGACTCACAAAGTTGCATATTTTTGCAGTCACTATCATCCAAAAGCAAATCTTCTAGTGTGTATGTACCATTAGAGATTATTAGCAATAGTATGGTTACCTTTTATTAAATGGAGACATAGTGCAACACCACTTTATTGAAGTATAACCTCTTGCTGCATGAAGCCCAGAAATACTGTTCATTATGATTTGAAATTTGAACTGTAAACTTGAAATTTGCATCAAATTATGCATTTACTTGGATGTTGTTAGGATTTTAAATTAAGAAGCATTATTTTAATCTCTGACCGCAGTACCAATGCTGATTAAAGTAAAAGAAAATACAAAGATCATAAAACTTAAATGCTCTTCACACTGATTGTGATCCTTTTAGATTTGCCCCTGGCTGAGGGTCATGATAGCATCCCCCACACTTCACACTCAAAGCCAATTCACTTTTACACTAATTTTCATAAGGGCGCATGGTCATGCCTCCCAGCGATTAGGCCACACACCCCAAAATGTACCTGGGCTGCCACAGCTCTTTACACACCTGGCTGCAAGCAATTATGTAGTTCCTGTTCTGCACATGCACAGAATGGGTCCTGTACATGTGCAGACCCACTAACAACGGATTAGTATGTAAACCATTGGGTTCACCTACTACTCTGAATCAGGCCCAATGTTATTGTAAACTCAGCAAGTTAAGTTATTCAGTGTGTTCATGCTGTGTGTCATTGGAGAATGTCCTTCATTAATTATACGGTATATGCTATGTTAATATTGAAAATAAAGATGAGTGCCCTTTAGGTGAATACAAACATTTGAAAATTTTTAGTAGCCCCATGTATGGTCTACTATAATTCCAAGTGATCCGTAACCCACACACATTTTTGCCAGAGAGTCTATATTGTTTTATTTTTGCAATTGAAGAGGCCTTTTATGAAGCCAATGAGGATTGTTTTCCACCCAGTAATAAAATTTCTGCTTGTTAATTTAGCCATATAAATTAAATTGAGCTTTGTCAAGAAATTGCAGCAATAACACTGGAAATGACCCGCCGAGTGATGCAAAACTTCAGAAATCAACTACAAATGTGTATCATTAATGAAGGCATGTTCACACTGGAAAAGAGGAGATTAAGAGGGGACATGATTAACATTTACAAATATATAAGGGGACAATACACAGAGCTTGCAGAGGATTTGTTTTTGGTAAGATCAACACAAAGGACACATAGACATCCGCTTAGGTTAGAGGAGAGGAGATTTCACACACAGAGACGAAAATGTTTCTTCACAGTAAGGACAATACGTATATGGAATTCTCTGCCTGAGAAAGTAGTAATGGCGGACTCGGTCATTACTTTTAAGAATGGGCTAGATAAATTCCTAATGGATAAGGATATACAGGGTTATGGTGGGTAGATCATGCCCTATAGTTAAACAAAAAAGCGGAATAAACAGAACAGCCGACATTCACAATAGATACAATTAGTCCTAAAAATAATACAGTGTAGGAGACCACAAATAGGTTGAACTCGATGGACAAATTGTCTTTTTCAACCTCAGAAACTATGTTACTATATTACTATGAAGGCCATCATCTGGACAATGTCATATTAAAAAACATTTGATAATCGACTGTATTCCATGCACTTTTAGAGTATGTGCTAAAATTCTGAATAGCATTTTCTGTGCTTTTTTTGTTAACCTTTTAAAGGGATTTTTTTACTAAGCCTTGGATGGAGATAAAATCGCTGGAGATAAAGTACCAGCCAATTGGCTCCTAACTGCTATGCAACAGGCTGTATTTGCAAAATGACTGTTAGGAGCCGATTAGCTGGTACTTTATCTCCAGCGACTTAAACTCCATCCAAGGCTTAGTAAATAGACCCCTAAATCTCAAAAAAAAAAAATGCCTCACCCTGTACTTGCCTACTTTTCCTGAACATTGGATAGATTTCTGAATTTTTGTGGATTCTCCTCGAATTCTAGAAGAATATCACTTCCCCACATCCTGCTAACTTTATAATGAAATCGAAACAGTGTGATCATGTTATTCTCAGGGAATAACATCACCTTGGTCTGTCCCCGTCTTCACAGATCATTTTTGATAGCACATTGCTCTTCACAGTGAACCTTCCCTCTGTGGACTCTCCCTGAGGGTAAAATTTAAAAGTCTGCAATTATGATATACAGTAGGCAGATATTTAAGAAGGGGATAGATACTTTATTTGTTACTCAAGAACCTCCTCCAAAATGTAGGTTACTTGAACCTTGATTTATTTGGCTTCAGATTTGTTCAGTTATTGACAACCCAATAACGTTGATAATACATGTCAAAAAATTGATTAGTCTAAATTGAAGTATATTGCTCTGAGCATGTTGATCTGTTGGTGTTTGCAAGTGCTAAAGGATTAGGCCAAGTTAGTTCCCAATCTCGATTCTCAAGGACCCCCAACAGTTCACGTTTTCCAGGTCTCCTCACAGAAACACAAGTGATATAATTAGCTTCACCTGAGGATCTATTAAAATGTGTCAGAAATACACATGTGCACCTGCTACGTGACCTGGAAAACATGAATTGTTGGGGGTCCTTGAGGCCTAAGTTTAGGAACCACTGGATTAGACAAAGGTACAGGAGACTACCATTTATGAGAAATTTTAATAATTTTTTTTCTAAAAGGAGGGTGAATTAGAGAAGTATGTAGATATACCATTAACCCTAAAACTAAGAAATCAAAGGGTTGCTTTTAGCATGGATGTGAGGTTTCATAAGTAGAGGGTAATTAGATACTGTAGAACAATATAATGAGGATGAAGAAATTATTGAAAGAAGCAAAAGATTCAAAAGACCCACAATCTACAATATGGATAGTTACATTAGTCTAATAGATGAGCAGACAGTAGCTATGGAATTTAAATAGCATACATACTTACAGGATGCGGCCACAAGGTAAAGGGTCGCGCATGCACACTGTTCATGCACAGACTCTCTGAATGCAGCTGATGTGTACAGATGTGCGGCTGTACTCAATTCTGAATAGACACCATCGTTCTGCTACCGGATTGCTGTCGGTGACACAGTACCTCTGTTATTCTGCACAACACATTAGTCCTCTGCGTTCTTATCCTTGATTCCTTCACCTTCTAGGATACATATAGTAATGAGTTTAGTCCCCATATCTGGTATGAAAAACACACATTGGATTTATTTGACTATGGTTTCACCTTTTAATTTTAGGTGAACTGTGATTGTCTTGACTTTTGTGACTGTAAGGACCTATGGGCTGGCAGGTGCTCTGGCACCATCCTCTGTCACGTAGCCACCATGAAAATGGTTCAGCCATGCCTGCATTGTCCAGACCACATCCTCCAAATGAAAAGGTTTTGGAGAGGAGTGTATAGCGCTGAAAACCCCTAAAATCCAGATATGCCTATGTTTTTAACACAGTACCGAATATATCTTCACACATAAAAAGAATAAAAAGTGTACAATAATAAAAACTCAGGTGTATATCTTAATAGATAAAAAAGACATCTGATATAAAGAGTGTTAAATCAAACATAGGGTAATTGTTATGCAGACTTTGTATCCAGCTGATTGTCAGTGATGAGATCAATTTAAGCAGAGTCCCCGATTTGGCTGTGTTTGCTTAAAGACTGACACTCACTTTAAAGAAACCAATACCAGTCACTTAAAGGTATCTTTATCTTGTCTGGCACCCTCTGGATTCGACACTCCAATAGATCAATACCAAAAAGGTAAAAAGAAGTATCCCCATAGGGACTTTATTCACAAGAACTAAACAGATTTTTCTTTAAAAAGGACACAGAACGCATACCCGCTCCCAGATAGAGGCTGTGCTTCACTACTGAGATGTCCGGAATATCTCAGTCCGCTGTAACGGCAAACAGCCTCAGGCGTGCGGGTAAGTCACGGTTCCCTCCTGGATCGATTTCCACGTCACTGCAGCATCAAACAGCTTCAGGCGTGCGGATAAGTCACAGCTCTCTCCAGGATCGATTTCCACGTCACTACAGCATCCTCCAAATGCCATGTTGATGCCCCCCAACAGCCACCGCTGTCAATTACTATGCGATTGCATCATTCCGGGATGCAATCATATGGGGAAGGGTAGCACACACACACATTATGGCGGTGCACGTGCACATACCCCATGGACATGGCTGATGCATTCGAATACAGTGGCTGCATCCATCTCTGATTAGCCTCCCTTGTCTCTAATCCCTCTCAATGTTATAGGATCAGACATAATTAATGATGTAAACCATTCTTGACTGCAAGTGAAATGCCTTGTGGCTTCCAAGTCCATGCACCAGCAATCTTTCTTGTGCCTCTATGTGACACTAAAAGCTGCAGTATCTGGTTTCCCTAACGCTGCTTTCCCTCTCTCAGATCACAAAGTTATCACCTGCATGCTCTCCTCTATTACTTCAAGCTCAGTGTCACTGTATTCTACCAAGCATCCTCAAGCCTGCAAAAATATGAACACTATTTTCAAAAACTTTCCATCTCTTTGCAAAAACTACTCTCATACATTCTACATTCACCAATATTAATGTATCATACCTTAACCAAACTGTAAAAATAACCTTTGATGAAGTGGCATGAGCTAACCATTAAACTCCACGTAGACTTAGTCAACTGTGGCATTCTAAATTAAAAGCCACTTACAAAAACTCTCACATAAAGTAGAACATCAGTGGCATATATCTTGTACTTCGAGTGACTTCCTCACCTATGAGACTATCTACCACTATTACCTTAAGCATACCTCCGAACTTTTTCATCCCTTAGATCAGGACCCTTGCATGCCAAAAGTGTTCCGCATTGGAAAAATGGAGTGACCTCAGATGGAAGAGGTGTGATCTTGGTTGGGGGCATGACCTCAAAGGTTGACCGTGTATTCTGCATTTTGGGGGCATACCCAGCACTCCCATAGCAGCTGGGCAGCCCATGGCTTACCTCACTGCTTTGTATAGATGCCGTGCACACAGCATCTATCCAGTTATCATTCTTTACAGAGCAATGCAGCGGGTGATGAAAGATTATGGAATCGGGACAGTTGGGAGGTTTGCCTTAAGGTACTTGACAATGCCAAACAAATATATTTCCAATCTCTTATCTCTGCTCAAATTCTTCTCTGAACCCTGTTCCACCTTCTTTTCATTTAATACCACAAATTAAGAGGATGTACAGTATATACACTCTTTTCATCTTCCAAGTCTACTACCTCTTCTCTTTACCCTCACAAATCAGTAAAACTCTGGTTCCCGTGCTCATCCCAACCTTAACTAAAATTTGTAATCTCTCTCTCTCTACTGGTATCTTTCCATCAGTATCCAAGAATGCAGTGATGACTCCTATTCTAAAAGAAAAATTCTGAGCCTGACTTTGTTTCAAATTACCGTCCCATCTCTCAGCTCCCATACCCTTCCAAACTACTTGAGAGACTTGCCTACACTCAAACACTTCTTTAACTCACACATGTTTTTAGATACACTTCATTCAGGCTATCATTCCTAACTTCCAGAGACAGTACTGACTAATGGTGTGTACACATGGTGAGATTTTTTCTTACGATTTTGACTATATAGTCAAAATCGTAAGAAAAGTTAGTGCAGATCGCAAGGTGAAAGTCACCTTGCGATCCCGATTCGATACTGATGTGCAGTCCCACGTGGTCGCTATCGCAAGAATAGATAGACTGTGAAGGCAAGTCAATTTTGACTATCTCTATAGAAGAGATAGTCAAAATTGACACTTAGCCAAAATCGCACATAGTCAGTATCGCAAGCACACTCATTTTGTGCTTGCGATACTGTCTATGTGCCGACCTACCCCTGTCGCATAGTGAGAATCGGGCATAGCCCGACTCTCACTGTGTGTATGGGCCATAAGGTAGTTAATGATCTGATCACTGCTAACTCTAAAGGATATTACTCACATCTTATTCTTCTAGATCTCTCTTATAAATTTGACACTGTTTAAAACAAAATTAAATAAGACACTTGCATTATCATACAATAAATACAGGAGTGTGGTGAAATAGAGTACAGTGACTGTTAAAAAAATAGTTAATTCACTTCCCTTATGGGTTCAGGACCATGATCTACATATGTAGCCATGCTCATCTTGCTGCAATGCGGCATGCTGATCTGTGACTATTTGCATTTGGCAACTGTTCCATTAATTCCATTAGGAATTAATAACTACAATAGTACATATTGTACCAACCTGATTTACCTATCACTGTTGAAAACTCAACAATGAACCCCACCCCACAAACTCACTTCCTAAGTCATCCTTGACTCTGAACTGTCCTTTGATCCCCACATTTAATCCCCACATTTAATCTGTCTCCAAATCATGTTTAATACATCTAAATAACAAAACATATCCAAAATATGACCATTTCTAACACAAGACCCTGCAAAAGCTCTAATCCATGCACTCATTATCTCCCACATTGATTATTGCAATAGTCTCCTTACCTGGCTTCCACAAAACAGACTCTTCTCACTACAATCCATTTTGAATGCAGCTGCAAGACAGATCTTCCTCGCTAACTGTTCATCGTCTGCTGATCCGCTCTGTCAGTTTCTCCATCAGTTACCTGTATTTTACCTTATTCTATATAAAAAATACTTACACATAAGGCTATTAACCAAACAACACAATATACAGTACTTTTCTCAAAATATCTCCTATCCCGATCGATCTGCATCTCTCATCCACATGTATTGCTCACTCCCATTCATGGTTTCAGTAATTTTTTTGGGCTGCACTCACTCTGTGGAATGACCTCCCACACAAAATAAGACTTTCTTCAAGTTTCTAAACCTTCAAGTGTTCCCTGAAAAATCACCTCTTCAGACAAGTTTATCAAATTCCAGATCCACCAACACAACCTTCATAAACTATCCTACCCAATAATATTCCCTCTTTACAGTCCACACATAACTTTCCATAGTTTCTCTTTTTTCAATTTCACATCCTCTTGACCATTGGCCAATGTTCATGGTTGACTGTTTCATACAGCTCACCAAGAACCTCTGAAGTCTGGCTGAACCATTATGCAATTGATTTCACCTATCCTTGTGTATCAAATCTTAGTTCCCTATAGATTATACAGTGGTTTGAAATTAGGGCTGTCTTTCCTCTGTGTGCCTGTCTGTTATTAGCCAGTCTTGTTTTAGATTTGTTTGTTCCCAATTGTAAAGTGCAAGGGAATATGCTGGACTATGGGGGTCATACCGACCCGATCACTCACTGCAGTTTATCGCAACGCAGCGATCGGGTAAGAACTGAGCATATGGCAGCGCCGCAGGGCACCGGCACATGCCGGACGACCATAGGCCGCTTTTCCCTAGCGATTGCCTCTGCCTGATTGACAGGCAGAGGCGGTCCCTGGGCGGAAGCGGTCTGGACACCGGCGTTAATCTGCCATTTAGGGGGCACGGTCCGGCCAATGCAGGCAATGTCCGGCCAATGCAGGTGATGCTTTTGCACTTCTGCAGGGGGGGGGGCAGCACTGACATGCGGGGCAGACTAGCCCTGTGCTGGGCATCCCCCGCATGTCTGAGTGCCTGATCGTAGCTGTGCTAAATTTAGCACAGCTACGATTAACTCAGAATAACTATTAATAAATACTTGGTGCTTTTGGACTTGTAATCTTTGTGAGTAATGCAGAACTCTCACCATTTGTTTCAACTGGCATACTGTATGTTTCTGAAACTGTAATAGTTTTAGCCCTCACGGTCTCTGTTAATAGCTATACCACACAGGATTCTAAAGCTACTACTAAGAAATCAAATTCAGAAGTAAGGTTCTGTAGCTTCGCCTCTGCAACATTCTTATCTACAATATTAAGGTCCTAATTCAGCATGGATCGTTACTCTGAAAAATTGCAGTTGCCTGCAAGTAGGCGCCACCCCAACAGGAAGAAAAAAACACCTCCCTGCAAGTTTGCGAATGCATCACAAATCGCTATGCATTCGCAGATGCATGTGCAATTTCTAGAACATCAAAGATTTTTTGCCACCTAAGAAAATGTAAGTGGGTCTGAGGCTGTCACTAGTCTATGCTGATGTCAGAGACCCTTCACAGAAATGCCCAGGAATGCTTTTTTTTTTTTACACACCCAGAAAACAGCAGTTAAACAGTGGCTACATTGCAATTGTGATCTGTATGCAATTTCTGCTGCTATTAACTTTTGCACATGTGCAATGTGAACGCTACACATATGCAGCCATTTGATAATCACTCAGTTTGTGAATTCTCTAATCAGCGATCCATGCTGAATTAAGCCCATAGATTTACATTTTAGAAATAAGAACATAAACTTGTCAATACAGTATACTTTTCGTATGTAGAAAGATTAGTAGATCCATTGCTTCTCTAACTGCTTTCCCAAAGAGAGAAAATAAATGTTTATAGTTTACTACTATCACTGTGTGATAAAATGAAACAATCGTCCAACAAGTGGTTCTGTATGCTCACAATGCAGTGTAGAGAATTGCGCCTAATATTATTTTAACATGTATTGTAGGTGTTATTTGTGATTTGTATTAGTTGGATTTTATTTGTGTATATTTACTAATATTGCAATGCTTGTATTCATATTTTAGATCTTTACACAAATACAGAGTGCTGTATAATTAAAGCTGTAATGGCACATACTCATTTTTATGGAGTCAAATCCCCATAGAAAGGGGAAAAGAAAAAGAAACCAGATAAATTTAAGGTGCACTCATCCAACTACTGAATCGTTGATACAATTATTGTTATGACACATATATATCCCCAACAGCAATGTCAGATAAGGGCTTAAATGCTCAGTAACCTTAATTGATGTAGAGGTTTATTTTATTATGCATTTATATGGGACTAAATTGTCCTTTATTGAAAATAGAGCGAAATATTAAAATTCATAGAATAAGAGACAGAAAATAGAAGGTGACAGAAATTGAGTTAATGTGAATAAAGATTTAAAAACAGAGCTAATGTGTTTCTCCCTTCATATATTTTCCTGTGTTTATTACAATTGTGCATTCACATGCATATATATGCGCAGCACTGTGTCAGTGCTATACTCATATGAGACCTGCGGTTTTCATATTCATTTGAGCCTACTATGCTGCGATAGAGGGAGATGTGCTGTCTTGCTTGAAAGTTGCAAACTGTTACATCAAATTGTAACCAAGTTTTATTTATAAAAATGTGCAACAAAAGATCTCCACTCCTGCCCCTAAGGCTGTGATTATGGTTACTTGATTCTATGTTATAAATTGAGGAGTGACACAATGTTGCTAAATATGTAACTTATGCCTGAAATTCTAGAATATCATATGGTGCAGGAAGTGCTAATATGATATTGTGTTAGAAGGAACTGATGGGGATAAGCCAGGGTGAATAATTCCACTGCCCTGTATTAGAAACTATCTATTTTAAAAATCTTAGTACTCTCTGACACCAATTACTGTTATTACTGATGCTCAGATACATTTATCTGAGCATCAGTAATACCAGTAATTGGTGTCAGAGAGTACTAAGATTTTTAAAATAGATAGTTTCTAATACAGGGCAGTGGAATTATTCACCCTGGCTTATCCCCATCAGTTCCTTCTAACACAATATCATATTAGCACTTCCTGCACCATATGATATTCTAGAATTTCAGGCATAAGTTACATATTTAGCAACATTGTGTCACTCCTCAATTTATAACATAGAATCAAGTAACCATAATCACAGCCTTAGGAGCAGGAGTGGAGATCTTTTGTTGCACATTTTTATAAATAAAACTTGGTTACAATTTGATGTAACAGTTTGCAACTTTCAAGCAAGACAGCACATCTCCCTCTATCGCAGCATAGTAGGCTCAAATGAATATGAAAACCGCAGGTCTCATATGAGTATAGCACTGACACAGTGCTGCGCATATATATGCATGTGAATGCACAATTGTAATAAACACAGGAAAATATATGAAGGGAGAAACACATTAGCTCTGTTTTTAAATCTTTATTCACATTAACTAAATTTCTGTCACCTTCTATTTTCTGTCTCTTATTCTATGAATTTTAATATTTCGCTCTATTTTCAATAAAGGACAATTTAGTCCCATATAAATGCATAATAAAATAAACCTCTACATCAATTAAGGTTACTGAGCATTTAAGCCCTTATCTGACATTGCTGTTGGGGATATATATGTGTCATAACAATAATTGTATCAACGATTCAGTAGTTGGATGAGTGCACCTTAAATTTATCTGGTTTCTTTTTCTTTTCCCCTTTCTATGGGGATTTGACTCCATATCCTTGTTTAAACCAGTTGGTAGCACCTTTATGAGCCTTTGAACCTTTTTTCATTTATGTATGTATATATGTATATATGTATATATGCATGCGAATCCCTATAATAGGGTTTAATTAGATATAATTATAGGCACTCCAACTTTGTGACTTACAACATAACTCATAAATCTCGGTGCGGGTTACCCTCCAGACCTAGTGAAAGCTTTTTGCCTGACCAGTACTGGAACTTTTGGACATACTCATTTTTATTGTATTTTTTTCTTCATAAACTGGAAGCTTTACAACTGTATAACATGAAGCTACTATGCATTTTTCAAGGATGAACTCATTATGGCTGAAGACTCCTTCAGCTGGACTACATCTGTATTTCAGCACTCAAGCTCATTCCCAGTCACCTAATCACTGAATTAAAGATCTGTACTCCATCCATATACTTGATAGCAAGTGATAGAGGAGAGGGAATTAAAAACTGTGAACAAGGCATGGCCTAGCGGGTATAGCTTCAGTACGTGTCGCTGCTGAGCTCCGGTGCCTGACTCCCTCACAACATCTTGGGAGCGGAGCTTCAGCATCCCAGGCACCTAGCTGCCTAAGACCAGCGCCACAGGGGGAACCAAGTAGAGGAAGCACGGAGCAGGGAAATGCACCTCCCAGCTCCCGCGATTTGCGGCTTACCTCCCGAGCTGAAGCCACAGCCTCAAGTACGGAGCTCCAGTCCGGATCTCTGCAGCTCCATGCCGCCCGGTGCCCCACGCTGCCCCAGGCCACCCACAAGACCCAAAGGGGGCTCCAGGGGCTCACAATAGCCACAGTCAGCAAGGTCCTTAGCTGAGGGCCCTGCACTCAACGAATCACCATCATTTTATAGAGTGAAGCTGCTGTGCTCCTGGTGCTGCATCACACCATACTGCACTCCTAACAAAGGTGTCTCCTGGCTGTGTGCTATATCCCCCATATAACTGTGACTACACAGCCCCTGGTCACAGGACACCCCTTCCCCATATCTTTGACCTATTTTTACACACATGTCGGTGGTCTGTGGGGCCTGGAGACAGGGAATAGGGAATTTTTTTTCACTACATCATTGCCTTAAATGCGGACAGCTGCTCGCAGGCCAGGTTGTCTGACATCTGAGTGCTTTGAATTGCCATATTTTCCTTTATTTGATCTCAACAACTATCAAGTATTGCAGTAATTATGGATAAATATGTGGCTCGGTCCAATAGAGGTGCAAAGGGAGGCAAGTCTGGCAGAGGCTGCGGCAGCGATACTCCGTCAACAACTTCACCCCAATCTCCAAGTATTAGGAGGGGAGAAGTGGATAGGGAATTGGCCTACGACACTGATCCTCCCGCTATCACTGGCTCCCTAAGCTCTCAAGAACTGACCGCTCTACTGGCCTCACTACTCGATCAAAAATTGGCGCCACTAAAGGATTCTATTGATTCTGCATTAACTCAGCTTACAAAACACAATCAACGTCTCTCAGAGGCGGAACAGCGCATATCGGATTTGGAAGATGAACTCACTACGGCTAGGTCCACTTTATCTGACCAGGAGAAATCGGTGTTAACCATGGCGGACAAATTAGAAGATTTGGAGAACAGAAATTGTAGAAATAATATCCGTATCATTGGCCTCCCCGAAACAGTTAAATATGCAGATTTAATGCAACTGGTCTCTGAGTGGTTACCACAAGAATTGGGATGCATTGCAGCTGGTGCCTCATTATTAGTGAAGAGGGTACACTGTATAGGCCCAGACAGACAAGCAACAAGAGATCGCCCTCACCCAGTGATATTATGGATCCTGAACTATGCCTACAAAGTACGCCTGCTAGAGGCTTACCATAAAAGTACCGACCTACGATATCAATGTGCAAAACTCTTGTTGTTTCAAGATTTCTCATACCTGGTGGCCATGAAACATCGTGGATTTGCCCCAATGTGCAAGAGATTGTTTGAATTGGGATGCCAATTATCATTACTATACCGAGCTAAACTTAGGGTTTTTCATAATGGTGAACCCCACTTTCTATAAACACCTCAAGCGGCCAAGAACTTTGTGAACTCACTTTCTTCAGATTCCATGGCACACGGCTCAGACGAGGACTGAAGATGAGTAACTTTCTTTTTTTTCCTATTAAGGTCTTCAAAGTTACTATTGGCCTTTGCAGCCTCTGTTGCCTTTTGTATTTTTCTGACCATGAAGATCTGGCTATTTGAGAGATTTTGTTATGCTATTCTTGAGCCCTGTTTTATAATAATTGCATTTTCATTGATTCAACTATATGTATGGTTATACGCTGTTTTTGCTCTCTCTCTCTATTTCCATACCATGTTACTGATAATGTTATGGTATTCCATATTGTCCCCATGTTTTCCCTGCCCCTCCCCCTATGGCCCTGCGATCACTGTTGTGGATTGGCAATCTCGCAGATTGCCCGCTTGGGTTCAGAAAAGATATGTTACTACGAAGTTTAAATATTTGGTTTACTGTTTTAAATTTGTGGCATATGTTTTCAGGTCTAACATGATACTCTATGTCCTTATATGCATGTATCCACCCGCTCATTGGGATGGGCTGGACACGATCTTTTTCCATACTTTTGCTCATTTTTTGGCCTATGGTGGGTATAGGATAAAATGACTGTCCCAATTACTAGCTCCACCAAGATTCAATCCTCTCTCAAATTTGTCTCTTGGAATGTTGAGAGGCTTAACTCCCCTATCAAGAGATGCAAAATATGAACAGATCTGAAATGTCTTAAACTGGACATTGCATTTTTACAAGAGACCCATTGGGATATAAAAGACCTGAATACACTTAAGGGACAATGGGTTGGAGAAATTAGAATGGCCTCATTTACCTCTATACATAGGGGGTTCTGATACTGTTTAGAAAACATCTACCTTACACAATTACAGATATACGTGGGCTGATCCAGATGGACACTTTTTATTTATAAAACTTTCCATACTGGGCTCCTTGTACACCTTAGCTGTAATATATGCGCCCACGGGTTTGACTGGGCCATTCTTCACATCTCTATATGCTAAACTGCAAGATTGGGCGGAAGGGGAAATATTACTGGGTGGTGATTTTAATTGTGTTGTATCCAAGGGACAGGTCGTGGTGTGGAGGGCGATGTGTTCTCATTGACCTTACTGATTGACTCGTGTAAGCAATGCGATCCATGGAGGTGCCAACACTCAGTCTACCAAGAGTATATATTCTATTCTCATCCCCATCATACTTCTTCTAGAATTGATTTCTGGCTACTCTCAGGTCCTTTATATGATAGAGTAGTCGATTCAGGTATTGGCCTTATTGCTCTTTCAGACCATTCACTGGTTTGGATTACACTCTATTAAAGATCCCCTACTTACTTCATATAATTGGAGATTCCCGGCCTATTTACCCAAGTCTACCGATTTTCGTAAACATCTAGAGACAGCATTTCATAATTTTGAACAGGATAATGCAAGCCATCTTGATGATATTCAGTTGTTTTGGGCGGCAGCAAAACCAGTGGTTAGGGGACAGGTGATGGAATATGTGGCTAGGAAAAAAAAGAAGCTTTCAAAAATAATTGAAGAACACAGCAAATTGCTGACATTAGCCTATGATACCATAATACATTCTGACTCTTTAACATCTCGTCAGCGATACTTGGATTCTAAACACGCTTATGATACTCTCTGTACAGAGCGTGTACAATTTGCACATGATATACTATGTAGTAAATATTTATGTGGGTGTAATAAATAGGGAAGATTGCTTGCTAATCTAGTACGCTCTCATAATGCCCCTTCTCGTATATTACAAATCAACCCGAAACTGGCCCTCCAGTTGTTGACTCAACTGCCATATCTAACTGTTTTAGGGATTATTACCAATCGTTCTATACCTGTCCATCGGATAATCCATCTGATGGCACACGCTTCCTTGATTGGGCTGACTTACCTGTTTTGATGGAAGAGGAAAGATATCTACTAACTGCGCTTGTAACTGATACAGAGTTAACTTCTTTGATAAAATCGCTAGCTAAGGGCAAATCCCCAGGCCCTGACAGCTTTGGAGCAGAATACTATCATCTCCTCTTACACCGTCTATTACCACACCTGATGACTTTGTTTAATTCTTTACTTTTGGATGGTCAACCTCCTTCACAATTTACGGAGGCGAGGATTGTAGTTTTTCCGAAACCTGGCAAGGACCCTACATTAGTCCAGTCATATAAGCCCATATCTTTATTAAATCAGGACCTGAAACTTTTTACTAAATTGTTAGCACAACGTATGCAAGGCTTTCTTCCCAGGATTTTACACCCAGCTCAAAATGGTTTTGTAAAGGGTCGAACTTCGCTTCATAATATACGTATGCTTGTAGCAGCGATACACCGCTATCAACAAAATGACAACAGGATTGCCATTATAGTTAGCTACGATGCTGATAAGGCATTTGACAGGGTTTCCTGGACACATATTTCACGGATACTTCAAGCCCAACAGTTTGGCTAGAAATTTATGGGGACTTTTGAAATGTTATGTTCACACCTGGCTGCTTATTTAACTGTTAATGGACTAAATTCAAAATCTTTCGCATTATCCAAGGGTACTCGCCAAGGCTGCCCCCTTTCCCCATTGCTATTTAATTTGGAGCTAGACCCCTTAATCCGAGAATTTGTTAAGGATATGATGTGGCAGGGAGTTAAATTTGGTGACACAGAAATCAAAGTGTCGGCTTTCGCAGATGATCTCCTTTTATATCTTACTAACCCGAAACAAGCACTCCCTTTTATTCAAAATATATTGACTGATTTTCGACAGGTATCTGGTTTTATTATATTTGGGTCTGATATTCCCTAGTGATTTAACCAAATTATAAGCTGTTAATTATTCATATTTTATAATGGAATTGTTGAAAGATTTTGAGAGGTGGAGACATCTTCCACTATCATATATCATATATTGGAAGGGGTCATTTATTTAAAATGATCTCCTTCCCAAGGTTGCTGTATCCGGTCCAGATGCTGCCTTTTTTTATTAACTGACAAAGATATTGGCTCTATTAACAAGGCCTTATCCAAATTTATATGGGCAGGTAAGCGTCCTCGAATATCACTTTTCAAATTACAACAACCAGCCTTGCTGGGAGGTATAAACCTCCCCAACATGCAAGACTATACAATTGCATCTATCCTACGGTATGCCCTGGACTGGATTGGTAAGGCCTCTACTTTTGTTAATTTAGATATTGGGGGTTATTCCGAGTTGTTCACTCGCTAGCAGTTTTTAGCAGCCGTGCAAACGCTATGCCACCTCCCACTGGGAGTGTATTTTAGCTTAGCAGAAGTGTGAACGAAAGGATCGCAGAGCGGCTACAAAATTATTTTGTGCAGTTTCAGAGTAGCTTCAGACTTACTCAGCGCTTGCAATCACTTCAGACTATTCAGTTCCTGTTTTGACATCACGAACACGCCCTGCGTTCACCCAGCCATGCCTGCTTTTTTCCTGGCATGCCTGCGTTTTTCCGAACACTCCCTGAAAATAGTCAGTTGACACCCAGAAACTCCCTCTTCCTGTTAATCACTCTGCGGCCAGCAGTGTGACTAAAAAGCTTCGCTTGACCTTGTGTGAAATGACATGGTTCGTTGTAATAGTCGACATGCATGCGCATAGCGCCGCATACTCATGCGCAGAAGTGCCAATTTTTTGCCTGATCGCTGCACAGCAAAAGAAAGCAGCTAGCGATCAACTCTGAATGACCCCCATTGAGCATAGCTTCTTTACTGACTGTTCTTTATTTTTCATTCTTCACACTCCTCCAATTTCTATGCCCTCAATAGTCAAATCGAACCCATTACTATCTAACCCATGTACGGCCCGGCGTGTCATCCGTAAACGACTTGGTTTGTCATATACTCATACTATTTTCTCGCCATTACTATATAATAATGATTTTCAGGGAGGTGAACCCTATACAAGTTTCCAAACTTGGCATCTCCATGGATTGAGTCTGGTATATCATTTGTTTGAGGAGGATCTCTCCGCCACCCACACCTTGTCACGACTCAGGGAATTGTTCCCAGATACCCAAATACCCCTTTTTGACTTTCTCCAAGTCCGTAGTTTTGCGAGAAAGCTATTATTAGATTTGAAAACTTCTAATCATCCCATGATGTTTGACTCCTTGATAAAAATTGGTTTGGGCACTCCCTTTCCTACCTCGCATTTATATGAACAGGTTAGGAAAAACTGATCTTGCCACTCTATCTACAGGTATGGCCAAGTGGAGAAACTCTTTGCCAGACTTCTCTTTACAGACTATAGTGACATTTTCGACCATATTGAACAAGCAAATACGGTCTTCTTCATTTGCAGAAATGCTAAATAAATTTCTTCATCAAGCCTACTATACCCCAAAACTTAGATTCATTTAGCAGCTGATAACTCCAATTGCTTTAAATGTCACTGCTCTGATGCCGATACATTTCACTGTCTGTTGTCCTGCCCAGTGGTTCAATCTTTTTGGTCAAATGTTCAATCTTATGTGAATGATGTGTTACATCTCCCCCTCTCCCTATCTGCGTCATGGGCATTGTGAAATAATAGTCCCCAATCCCCTTCAAGGCTGCTTTCCAAGGGCATTGCTCTACTGTTGGCTAAAGTAGCAGCAGTGCCTAAAAAATCATTTTATCCCAGTGGATTCACTCTGCTCCTATCCCTATCTCTCTCATGTTGCCGAGACTGGCTCATGTGTACAAGATGGAGTGGATAGAATGTGCAATAGATTTAGAATCTAGATCACCAAAATTTGTTGGCATATGGCTTCCCTATATATTGACTCTCTCGGTAGAAGATAAGGAGTCTCTCCGCGGCATAGTCCGCCTAACTTCTTGGTATAATTTGACAACACTGTAGAGGGGATCCCCACCCTTTTAAGTTGATAATTATTTTATTGATTGTTAATGTTCACAAGACATAAACTTAATTATCTCATACTATGGGTCCTCTGGGTGCAATGTCAATCTTATATTCGTCCCTTACTGGTTAATATTTTCACACACAATATCCATTTGTGGAGCTCGAACTATGTGTTTGTTTTTATATATGTTTATGACCACTAAAATGTTGACCCGTATACATGACTGTACTTTTTGTGACAATGTTTGTATTTTTTTTCGCAATAAATAAATAAATAAATATATATATATATATATATATATATATACATATATACACAGTTGTGCTCATAAGTTTACATACCCTAGCAGAATTTGTGATTTTCTGTCCATTTGTCAGAGAATATGAATGATAACTCACAAACTTTTCTTTCACTCATGGTTAGTGGTTGGGTAAAGCCATTTATTGTCAAACAACTGTGTTTACTCTTTTTAAATCATAATGACAACAGAAACTACCCAAATGACCCTGATCAAAAGTTTACATACCCCAGTTCTTAATACTGTGTATTGCTCCCTTTAACATCAATGACAGCTTGAAGTCTTTTGTGGTAGTTGTGTATGAGGATCTTTTTTTTCTCAGATGGTAAAGCTGTCCATTCTTCTTGGCAAAAAGCCTCCAGTTCCTGTAAATTCTTGGGCTGTCTTGCATAATCTCCCCAGAGTGGCTCAATGATATTGAGGTCAGGAGACTGAGATGGCCACTCCAGAAGCTTCACTTTATTCTGCTGTAGCCAATGACAGGTTGACTTGGCCTTGTGTTTTGGATCATTGTCATGTTGGAACGTCCAAGTACATCCCATGCGCAGCTTCCGGGCTGATGAGTGCAAATTTTCCTCCAGTATTTTCTGATAACATGCAGCATTCATCTTGCCATCAATTTTGACCAAGTTTCCAGTGCCTTTGTAGCTCACACATCCACAAAACATCAGCGATCCACCTCCGTGTTTCACAGTAGGAATGGTGTACCTTTCATCATAGGCTTTGTTGACTCCTCTCCAAATGTAACATTTATGGTTGTGGCCAAAAAGTTCAATTTTGGTCTCATCACTCCAAATGACTTTGTTACAGAAGTTTTGAGGCTTGTATCTGTGCTGTTTGGAGTATTGTAAGCGGGATGCTTTGTGGCATTTGCATAGTAATGGCTTTCTTCTGGCGACTCGACCATACAGCCCATTTTTCTTCAAATGCCTCCTTATTGTGCATCTTGAAACAACCACACCACTTTTTTTCAGAGAGTCCTGTATTTCAGCTGAAGTTATTTGTGGATTTTTCTTTGCATCCCGAACAATTTTTCTGGCAGTTGTGGCTGAAACTTTTGTTGGTCTACCTGACCGTGATTTGGTTTCCACAGAATCCCTCTTTTTCCACTTCTTAATTAGAGTTTGGACACTGCTGATTGGCATTCTCAATTGCTTGACTATCTTTTTATATCCCTTTCCTGTTTTATACAGTTCAGTTACCTTTTCCCGCAGATCCTTTGACAATTATTTTGCTTTCCCCATGACTCAGAATCCAGACACGTTAGTGCAGCACTGGATGAACGATGCAAGGGTCTTTCAGGAGTCCAGAAACTCTGACCTTTTATACACACACACTGATTACAAGCAAACAGATCACAGGTGAGGATGGTTACCTTTAGTAGCCATTCAAACCCGTTTGTGTCAACTTGTGTGCATGTTATCAGGCCAAAATCTCCATGGTATGTAAACTTTTGATCAGGGTCATTTGGGTAGTTTCTGTTGTCATTATGATTTAAAAAGAGTAAACACAGTTGTTTGACAATAAATGCCTTCACCCAACCACTAACCATGAGTGAAAGAAAAGTTTGTGAGTTATCATTCATATTCTCTGACAAATGGCCAGAAAATCACAAATTCTGCTAAGGTATGTAAACTTATGAGCACAACTGTATATATATATATATATATATGTATAGCACCAATGAAAGGCGGCACTCGGAGACTTTCACATAGTGATCAACGTGGTTTAATGTGGGTCGTCAACGTTGCGGGAGTCGAACTCCTTTCTTCAGGACACAGCAAACAAGTGTTTGACTTGTTTGCTGTGTCCTGAAGAAGGGAGTTCGTCTCCCAAAACGTTGACGACCCACATTAAACCACGTTGATCACTTTGTGAAAGTCTCCGAGTGCCGCCTTTCATTGGTGCTATACATTGAGCTGCTGGCTCTTAAGGAGGGCACCGGAGCCGTTCTCTTGGGAGGACGAGGAGTGCCAGACCAATTTCTGGACTATATATATATATATATATATATATATATATATGTGAAATTAACTAATGATCCTACTAATACATATGCTAAGAGGCTTTGTGAAGTGTTACAGCAGGCAGTGGATAGAGGTTTTATTGATATGGAAACTTATCAAGCTCTATATGTTACTTCTCCTTTAGTGCCACTGTTTTATACTATCCCTAAATTGCATAAAAACTTAAGAAAACCCCCCAGTCATCCTATTATTGCAGCCATAGGTTCTCTGTTTAGTCATGTCTCAAGCTTTTTAGATATCTTTTTACAGCCTGTGATTCAGCAAGAGGTTACCTATTTAAAAGATACTTATTCATTTTTTGAGAAATTGGCCAATATAACATTATCAACAACTGATTTTTGGTTATGCACAGCTGATATTGTAAGCCTGTATACGAACATCCCCCATGACAGGGGTTTAGTTGCTGTACAGGATCTGTTAAATGACAATTCATTTTACTCTGGTCCCCCTGTAGAATTGTTTTTGGAGCTATTGAAAATGGTTTTGACTAGTAATTACTTTCTATTTAACATAGAGTATTATCTACAAATACACGGGTGTGCGATGGGGTCCCCTGTGGCCCCTGCATATGCGAATGCTTTCATGTTTCATCTTGAACGTAAACTTTTTTTTTAAGTCAATGAATATCGCTGCAATATCCCGTTTTTTACTAGGTATATAGATGATATCTTCCTTATATGGACAGGGACCAAGGAGAGTTTTATTGAAATGATGACGGATATTAATACTAAAGATGAGAATATTAAATTTACTTGCAATATTCAGAGAGATAGCATTCACTTTCTAGATGTTAAAGTAGATAAAAAAGATTTTGGGTTTGCCACTACAATCTATAGCAAACCTACGGATTGTAATAAATATTTAATGGCATCTAGTTTTCATCCGGCTCCCCTGAAGAAAGGGTTACCTTTCTCTCAGCTGCTCAGGGTACACAGAATATGCAGTGATCCTAAGGAAGAAATAATACAGATGGATCGCATGATACATAAATTCCTAGAGCGAGGTTACTCAAATAGCTTATTACAAAAAGCAAAGATTAAAGCATTGGCAGCTCCTAAAATTAAACCCTCAGAAACAAATAAGAATAAGACTGAGGATTGCATTGTTTATGTTAATCAATTTTCAACAGCAAGTAAAAGGTTAACATCTTGTGCAAAAAGGCATTGGCCAATTATACAGTCTGATGGGGATTTGTCTTCAATTGCTGATAAACGTTTGATTCCATGTTTTCGCAGAGGTCGCAACTTGAGAGACATGTTGGTTCATTCAGATGTTTCTGATTTTTCTGTGAATAGATCTAGTAATTTCTTATCTAGAAAACCAGGCAATTATCGTGGTCTGGGCTGTACTACTTGTATATATCTTGAGCAAGGGGATATGTTTTTTCATCCCCATACTGGTAAAGCGTACAAAATCAAACATTGTCTCACATGCACCTCAAGGATTGTAGTTTACTATATCAAGTGCCCTTGTGGCTTACTTTATATAGGTAAAACTTCCTGTACGTTCAGAGAACGCATGGCACAGCACCGTAGTGCAGTGAAACTTATTCTTGAAGGTAAAACAATTGAACAGCCTGTAGCCAAACATTTTAAACAAAGTGGTCATAATCTGTCCAGTCTAAGATACAAAATGATTGATTTTGTCCCAGAGAATAGACGAGGGGGTGACAGAAATAAGAAATTACTGCAATGCGAAACCCGCTGGATTTTTCGTTTAAAAACCTTAGCCCCTAATGGCTTAAATGAATCTTTGACATTTAACAGTTTTTTATGATAACTGGATTAAAAAATATTAGTAAAAAATATCTTTATTATTTTTATATATGGGAGTATCTCTTAAATCATCTGTGTTAGTGCATATGTTCAATAGTATTTATGCTGTTTTAATTCAGTATATATTTATATTTTTTTTCATGTATTCCAGATCTCTGTAAATGTTTTGAAACGGTGAAGGGTTAATTGGTGTGGTCTGTTCTGACTGATGTCAGCGGAAGTCCAGGGCTCTGGACATCCTGTGACCGTTTTGCACATGTGGTTGTTTGTTTGCTATAAAGGTAAGAATGTACTGTTCATGTTTGTAAAGCCTGACGACGGTTGTAATAAATACCAAAACGTTGCAATTGATGGGTTGAGGTCCCATTCATTTATGTAAGTCCTGTGAGTGCCGCTCGTTCATGTCTGTATATGATTCAGGGGAATTCCCTATTTGAGAAGGCACCAGGCATTTATTTTGAATAATTAACTGGAGTGCCGAATGCATATTGATCTATATATATATATATATATATAAAACTGTGAACAAAGTATATAGATAAGAGGCCAAATCCTTACTATGTCATTATTACTATTATTATTATTATTATTATTATTATTATTATTACATTTTAGTTATAAGGTGCCACAAGTGTTTTGAAGCACCGTACATACTGCAGACATTAGAATAATCCAGGGTACACAGAATTTAACATTGCAATAACAGAAAAACTAAAACAGAGCACATGAAACAATTAGCACCACAATTCTCAGTACATGGGGGTCATTCCGAGTTGATCGCTCGCTAGCGGTTTTGAGCAGCCGTGCAAATGCTGTGCCGCCGCCCACTGGGAGTGTGTTTTAGCTCAGCAGAAGTGTGAACGAATGGATCGCAGAGCACCAGCAAAAAAAATTTGTGCAGTTTCAGAGTAGCTCAAAACCTACTCAGTGCTTGCGATCACTTCAGACCATTCAGTTCCTGATTTGACGTCACAAACCCACCCTGTGTTCGCCCAGCCACGCCTGTGTTTTCCCTGGCACGTCTGCGTTTTTTCAAACACTCCCTGAAAACGGGCAGTTGACACCCAGAAAGGCCCACTTCATGTCAATCACTCTGCGGCAGCCAGTGCGACTGAAATGCATCGCTAGACCCTGTGTGAAAACACATAGTTTGTTGTACCTGTATGTTGCGCGTTCGCAATGCGCCGCATACGCATGCACAGAACTGCCGGTTTTTTATCCTGATCGCTGTGCTGTGAACAAATGCAGCTAGCGATCAACTCGGAATGATCACCTTAATACAGCTCAGATGTAAGGAAGCAAAGGGGTAGTCACATTCGACTAGGGTCAGGCAACCACTGGAAGAGATAATTATTAATGCAGGTATAGACATTCACTATGTAGGAGAGAGCTGTAATTGAAGTGTGAGAGAAGAGGGATGTGAAGACAGGAGGGAAGAGGGCCCTGCTTTAAAGAGCTCACAACACTGTGGATTTTTTGGTGTTAACATATCACTTAGCAATTTGTATGTTATAAACAGAATCTTGAGAATAAGAATAAAAAAAATATCTATATCGCTGTGCCTCTTTACACATATATTTTCATGGGATTGCAGCTTTAAGTCACAAACACTAAAACAAGATCAACTTATTATCAAAAAGAGCATATAAATATAGAATTATGAAAAATAGCAAAGGTAAATTGACTGCAAATTGTTTAAAACTTGTACAGTTACAGCACTGAGGCCTGAGGTTTTCAGATTACAGTTTCCAGAAGTGCTACTGAATCACTTAATATTTATAAGAACCTATCCTTTTCTCATTTCCCAAATGCTTTCTTTTGCATAATATCAGTAATGAAATCACAATGTATAAACAATTTGAATTACAATATTACTTTATTGAGGCTGAAACAAGAAAACAAAATTGTTAGCTGAAACTTCCCCATAATGTTAGAAACATGAGCATTTCTAAACATTGCTGTATGAACTAACCCAATATATAAAATATTGAATAACTTACAGTTCAAGAATTAAATGACTCAACTTGCTTATTCAAAACTGCATTATACAGTACCTACAGTACTGTATATCCATTCCAAGCACTCTTTATCTCAAGAAGACCATGATGGCTAGTTTAGTGCAACAGTTTGCTACTCAACATACAAATACTTGTCCATGTTCATCTTCATGGACTTTTTACTGATGCCAAATAATAGCATATCATGTATCATGCTTCTGGTGAGCAGAATATGTTATTCTGTTGAAATGAAAAGCCTGAATATCTCCTTCAATTTCATTGATCAGTTCTAAGACTAGTCTAGCCACCATCTTGCATAACAGTGCAAAGAGTTGGATTAACATCAGTGTAGCTGGTGCGGACATTTCAGGGTCGCCACACACTGTTGATATCTAGTATAATAATATTAATAGCTGATTAAAAAGTAACACCCTCATTTGAAAGATTACACTCCCCTTCTATAAAATAAATTGTAAGCCCTTATCCAGCTGGAAACAGGAAATTGCACTTTGCTGATTTGGACTGCATATAAAGGGATATCTCATGCATCTATAGCAACCAAGGGGTTAAACAGAAAATAAATAAAGTGGGCAACATACAGCAAAATGGAAAGTGTGAACAATAATTAAATCATTTGACCATGCACATGTCTGGAATTAATTGATGATACAATAGCATAATAACCAAAACTATTTTCACACATATGCAATTTCATTTTTCATTTTTAACTCTTGCATTATTGGAATATGTTTTTATGCATGAGATCCAGCCTACATGAAACTAATGGCTTAGTTTTGATAAATTGATGTTTTAAATCAATTGACACAATATACAGATGTGTCCCCATACATCCAGCCTCTGCACTCAATGCAGTGCTAGATGTCTGCGTGTGAGCTGCCAGGTCCAAGCAACTCTGCTAATGTTGGCCGGATTTCTTTGCCGAAAATGCATCTTATTCAGAACACAATGTGGATAGGATGCCGGAGGAGACTGTGCTGAGTCTGTATATGGAGCAGAACAGAACTTGTATTGTAAATAAGCTGTGGCTGCTACATTGTGTACAGATTCAGAGGCTAAGTCTCACACAGATATACAAGTGTCATATCAAATTAATAAGCGCAGTCTCCTCATGCGTCCTAGTAACATTGCGCTGTGAACAGGGTTGCACTGTCCCACCGGGGTACATAGGACACCCCAGGAGGACCCCACTGCTTGAGGGCCCACTTCTTCCTCTAGGGATCAGGTTCCAGATTGTGCACCTGAATTATACATTGTTCATATATTACCTTATACTGCTCAGGACTATTTTGTAGTCTCTACAGTACATTGTGGTTATTAATCTAGAACGTTATCATGATGCACCAGCAGTATTTACTATATATATTAATCAAGGGACCTAGACCATGAACTATTTAATAGTTTGCCAAGCTGCTGTTGTAGTTGGACACATGCTCTCTGGAAACTGGTCACATCCTAAACATGGGCACCTACCATTGCATTTCTCTGGTGGGCCCTTTGTGCCCCAGTCTGACAATGGCTGCAAATTAAACACATCATCTGCAACAAAGAAGCAAAGAAGATGACCAGTGTTGGAAGATTTGCACATGTCCTGGCTTAACAAGAGGGGCTGTTTAGTGTGACTGCAGCAAAGATGTATGAGGACACATCTGTAGCCACTAATGTACAATCCAAACAGAAATCTCAGCAACAAATGGGTTTTACAATTTACTTGAAATGTCTTCTAAATCCCTACATAGTGTAAATGAAATTATGCAGCATTGCAAAGTTTTGTGCCAATGGTAAACCCTAATGGTTGGAATATTACCAGTTATCTAAGTCCCATTATCACCTCAAATGAAAATTGGAATATTGTAAAGAACCTATCATAGGAAACCCACATGATAAAAAGTAAGAACTGTGTAATGTTCAGATTTTGAAAATATACAATATATGCTTTACAGAATTCCAATAGCTAGTACTAATAAAATGGATGCCACATAAGCTTATTCTTAAATGTATAGTTACCTGGCACCCTGCTATTGCTACAAATATACATTGAGTACAGCTAGAAAGATTACCATTTTAGAGATGCCAGTTCTGTTTGATTATTCCATCTTCTGTATTAATTTATGTTCAAAATGTGCTGGCAATGCAGCATGTACCACATGTGACTCACCCTGCCTCTTGGTAAGTACTAAATATGCATCATAATGACTGAATTCTGTATCTGAAAAATCTTGTTATCGTCCCTGTGAAATAAGGAACAATTAGAAAAACATCTAAAAGATTAATAATGGGTAACCAGGTCCCAATAATTCATATTCAGCTCTATGATGATTAAAAATGACAAGGGTCAAGAATGTAGAAATGAATATCTCTGCCACCATGAGTTCTAAATAATTAAACTCTGCAAATTGCATAAAAATAAGGACCACTTCCCTTAGATGACCCGGAAAGTTCTGGTTCTGCTCTTTATCCACCACTAGCCTTTAGACTGTTACTAGGAATGAGCTATCAAATTTGCCCTACTTTCTAGATCAATCCCAGTAACATTTAGAATTGTCTAGACCATTATGCTTGGAGAACACTGTGGTTAGTGAGAATTTCTGGAATGTCACAGGGTTGACAACCATGCTTTGAGGTGTGGACTTACACCAAATATAATGTCAAGGAATTGATTTAAAAGATGTTGATAAATGGGTAAATAAATGGACAGAACCAATGTTTACACTATTTTAAATGCTGATTTGCATACATGTCATGCTGTTGTTACATCATACAGCAAACATTTATGTTGTAAAAATACCCTTGTACATAATCTTACTTAGTGTATAATAATCTTCAGTAGGTTTCTTTCACATATTTATTATGTTAGTGTTTTGTTAAAATATGAAAAAATTCAAACCTTTCAAAGAGAAATAACTCTATAAGGCTGGTTACACTCTTGTATGATGGGCAGTGAGGCCAATGGTGGGGCCAAATTCCCTTTGTTTGATGGAAATAATAACAGTGCATTGTAACTGATCTCCAAGGCTCTTACAGAGTTCTCTTTCCAGTAAAACTAGGTAAAAGTTCTTGTTCCCTGAAAGCTGTATAAGGTAGCTCCAGGATGTGCTTCAGCAGTAGTGAGGTTTGAACTCACTGAGGTATTATAGTGCAGGCAATTACTATATTCCCATAGAGTGATGGCAGGAAATCTTACCGTTTGAAGATGGTGTTGTAAGCAAGCCATCTAACTCTAAATATAAATGAACCACTTATAAAACTTGCCTCCTAAATAGCTTAAATTACCCAATTTTCACACACAGTACTGTAACTAAGAAATTAAATTGTTACCCTCTCTCTTCCCTCTTGGCATAACTGTTGAGTAGCTGAATGAAATGGCTACAACTATTGTTATTCATTAAAACAAATAATGCTATCACTAGGAAATGTGTGATAGAAGATGTATAGTAAAAAAATGAAAATCTAAATCTAATAAAGAAAATGGATGGAATGACAGCAGAAACAAGTACAGTATTATGGCAAATATGTTGTAAAAGTAATAATATACAGCATTAATATTAGATTTGGGGGCTGGGACCCTCAGACCCATCTTGTAAACCATTTAGATGGGCAATCTAATTATTTTGGGTCCCATCAGAATTGAGCTCTTCACAACCCCTCAGACCCCACCATGTGCCCATTTTGTGCAATCAAACCCATCCTTGTGCCCATTATAAGTATGTTCTCTTGAATAACATTCCTTGGCTTGTAAAATTATTGTAGTGTGGGTGACAGTCTGTACATTAGCATAGATAATATTTTTTTTCTCCAACACAGAAATTACCTATTCTTCAATGCACCCACATATTGCAATCCCAATTTGTGTCCGTGCAGAGGACAGAATGCTTATTTGTTTTTTAGCCCATCATGAAGAGAAGGCTCATACTGTAAGTCAGACTTACATATAAGAAATATAAAATAAATATATTGCTGTATTTTATTTATAAATAATGATTACAAAATATATATAAAATATTTTTTTTTGTCCAGGCCAGAATATATGAAGAGTTGTGTGTGTCTAAAAAGTCTAGTTACTGCTATGACCTATACTCTGGCATCTTGTGACTATTCACAATAGAGATACTTCTACAAAGGGGGAAGACATTATAGTTTGGAGTTCCTCCACCATGATACCAACAGCCCTTGGCTACTTTGTACCAGTGCTAGTTTCCCCAGTGCATCTGGTCCTCAAAAATATGTGTGCCCCCTTGCTCGACTTTAAGGGCTGCCAGTGCATGTTGGCATTTGAAATCTACATCTGTTCGCTTGCCCTGTCAGACAGAGGTCATTGGCATTTGAAGCTATCTCACTAACATGAGATTTTTCTGTTCAGTTATTCTGGTGCATTTCCAGAGGATGTTAAACTTGCTAACTACAGTATAACATTGGGCAAATTCTTTCATTAACATTTGGAACATCCGGAGTGTAAGTTGCTTTGTGGAGAGACTAATTGTGGCATGATTTGAGTGAGTTTAGCTCTATTATATATGGTGACTTGAAACTCCATAGAAATTTGCACAAATCACTGCAGTTTTGGAAAGGCAAAGGCTATTATATTCCCCATATTATGAGTACCTGCATCATTTGCAAACTGTTATAAGCCTATTTATATGGTTTCCTAGTGTTCCTTATATTGACTTTAATATATTTATCCAGATGTAGACTTATTGCCTCTTTGATATATTTATAAAAATTGGAGATGTGCACCAGACCATTTTTGCTGGTTTTTGTTCTGGTTTTAATTTTTCATCTGGTTTTGGTTTTGATTTTGCCTAAATTCCATGACTGGTTTTGTATTTGTATTTTTTTTTTAAATGACAAAACCCATAAAATTACATAATTTGGGTCTTTTTTGTTCCTACAGTATCAGTAACCTCAAAATCATTAATTTCCAGTAATTTCCAATCAGTTTTGACCACCTCACAGCTCACAATATTCTTTTAATCCAGTTTAGGCCAAAGGCTGTGGCGAGCTGGCTGTTTACTAAGCAACAGAGCAGCAGCACAAACACACAACAATTTATAGCACATGTATGAAACATTGTCACACAGCAGTGGCAGAAATGAAAGGTCTTGCACCCTTATGTTGGATATTAAAAGACACATGCACAGTTTAACAAAACTAACATTTTAGTGACAAGGACTGCCATTTTTGTAGCTGAAGTGCTTGGTTCATTTGGGCCCTTCAAAAAAAGCTACCAATGGGCATAAGGCAGCTATGCTAACAGTTTTGCAGTGGTAGGATTTCACTACCATCCTCATCCTCAGCCTCATCAGTATGTACATCATCCTGTCACAATATCAGTTCATACCCTGGAATCCACCATTACAGAAGTCTCTGTACTTTAATGTTATTGTCGGTAAAGATCTTCCTCGTGGAATTTGTAGTTCATTTTGTTGAAAACTCTTCCAGAGTACACACTGGAGGCGGGGCAGCTTAATGCAAATACATTTTTTACAAGGGCTTACAAGTTACCTTTTTTTATTCAAGTAGTCAAAGGGACTCTTTGAGATGCCTGTCTGTACACTGTCATTAAAATAACCCTTCACCATTCTTAAGATGGTAATATTATTAGATGGAGTGCAGTGCACCAGAACAGTAAAAACAATAGAAAAATATACTGTATTTAATTTTCACTTTGCAGCTCAAATGAAACTGTGCCTCAGGGCTTCAAAAGGGCTTCCATATATATGTAAGCAAATAATAAACACAGAGGGATAAAGTGCGACTTAACAGTACAAACAATAGAACAATATATAAAATTCTTCACTTCACAACTCAACTTAAACTGCAGCATTTCAAAGTGCTTCCTTTTATATGTACATACATAATAAATACAGAGGAGTACAATGCACATAGGTTGTACAATCAAAATAATCAACTTTGTTTACTGTTTTACTTTTTTGCAACTGAGTGACACTCTATTGCTGCTTATATGTGAATGCCACTTAGATATAAACAGCACAGCCACTTGTATACACAGCACAGCCACTATGAGCCTGGACACAGCACAACCAGTTGTATACAGTGACACAGCCACTTGTATGAGTCTGGAGTCCACAGTATAGCCACTTGTATACACAACACAGGCACTATGAGTCTGGACACAGCACAGCCAACTGTGTAACAGCAGAGCCACTATGAGGCTAGACAGCACATCCATTTTAACCATTTAAACAGCAGAGTACTGCGCAGCACACAGTTGTGTGCCTTGAGTCAAAAGGCACTGAGTCCTGGCCACAGCACCTTCCTTATATAGAATCCAAATCCCCCAAGAATCCAACATCATGACGATGTCATTTTGCCTTGATTTGGAAACCCCAAGCAAAAGCTTATATTGACTTAGATCGGCAAAGATTGAATTTTTTTAAATCTGTGCCGCTCATTTGTAATAAAAATGGAACAATCTTGAATCGGATATTTGATCACTTGATGAAACTACCCAAATTTTATTTTGTGTGTTTACATTCAAACTAAATTTTAATTCACATTGTTACATATGTCTACAACCATTACAATGAAATGTGTCTATGAAGACTAACAATACATAAATTCTAGGATCTGTGCATATTGATGCTTAAGAGAGTATGTAATTAAACTTGTTTTTGCATGAATGATTTTTTTCAAACTATTATCAAACTATTATCCACATATTATGACATTTAGATGCAAACATCTAATATTGATAATCCTTATTAATTACTCATCAAATGTCTGAATTATAATACCCAAAAAGATGTTTAGGGATGCTCTGGGAAAGTCAGGACATATTAGAATCCTACAAATATTTCATCCAAATTATATATATATATGTAGACTAAATGTTTGAAAACAAATTGGACCAATTTAGAATGCCCTTTAATCCAAGCTGTAATTTATTAACATTATTTTATGTTAAACTAGATGATTCAAAACAAATAAACATTATTTATCTAATCTCAAACAAACAATTTTGTTCCTATAGAACTATGTTGCTTGTTATGTATAGTTTTCTGGAATAATGATCAAGGAAACCTGCCAGGAAAAGTAATTCATGCAGAAAGTATGGTCAAACTCCAAATGCATAATTAGTCCCAGTGCTTCAAAATTTGAGTGTCTGCTTTTTACAGTGTCTGGTCTGTGTGTGACCCCATATAATAAGCCTACTTGGCTTGTAGATAATACATAACCTCAAGGTAAAAAATTTGGAGTGCTTATGATAGAGGGATACAGAAATGTTATTTTATTTGCTCTTATTTAAAGGGAAATGTATAATTAATATTGCAGTTGTATGTCATTATAGTATTGTAGTACTTAAAAAGAATTTATAACTATGTAACTACTTTTACTCAGTGTTTTGTTGTCTCTATGGGACCTTCCCCTTCCCCTCTGTGAACCCTAGGTGAAGAAGATGCATTTATGTTAATATCATACAAAGTAATAAGAAGAAATGTCTTTATACTCCATATTTTTTAGATAATAATACTGCCTAACATTTCAAACTTAATACAGTTTTTAAGAGACATTACATGCTTGACACCTTCCTCTTATCGTGAACAACGAGTGATTAAAACATCATATTTGGCATTTAAACCAATATTGTAATATAACAGTAAATTAATCATTTCCCAATGGTACCCCTATTTTATCCCATATTGCAATGCAGTAGGTGTAGACATAAATGCAAGCTAACGTTGTTTTAGTGCTGTTATTCCTGGGCCTACATTATAAACTTGGACTTTTCCAGAAGTATATCTACAATGACTTACAAAAGTATTCAACACTTTAAAAATTCAACAAATGTGTGTTTATTAAAATGACACACAGATTGTTCAATACAATATTTTTATTGCAAACCAGTATGCTCATAAAGTAAAGTTATTACACTTATAATTCCTAACTTTTCTTTGCCACACAAATGTAGTTTTGTTAATATTTTGTGTATCACATGTAATGCACTAGGTGTACTGCCTCTTGTTTTTGTGTTATTGTTTGTTTTTACATACATGTATAGGACAGTTATGTTTGCTTAAGGCAGGTACCCTGCACGGTAAAGATTATATCGTATTCTTTCTCATTTTGTTTTTAAATGAGAATTGTGTCTTGTGTAGATTAGCTCTCTGCAATTAATCTACACTAAAAACACAATATATTGGATTTGATACTATAGAGCATAGGTCTGCAAACTCGATCCTCATTACCCCACACAGTGCATGTTTTGCAGGTCTCCTCACAGAATCACATGTGAAATAATTAACTCCACCTGCAGACCTTTAAAAATGTGTCTGTGAGTAATTCATACACCTGTGCACCTGCTGGGTTACCTGCAAAACATGCAGTGTGTGGGGCAATGAGGACCGAGTGTGCAGACCTATGCTATAGAGAGACTGTTGCCACAGGACATACATTTTTGAATACATTTTTACACCTTTTCAATTGTTTTTTGTATTTTTGTATTTTTTTACATTCTTTCAACTTTGAGAAAGGGATGCAGGTGTCGATCCTGCACTAGACTAGACTAGAATATAAAGAAGCAAATATGTAGACCAACAGTACATGTAATATTGGGTAATGGTTCTTTTTTATTATTATTATTTATTACCAGTTGTTTATATAGCGCACACATATTCCGCAGGGCTCTACAGAGAATATTTTATCATTCACATCAATCCTTGTCCCAGTGGAGCTTACAATCTATATTCCCTACCACATGTACACACACACAATCACACTATGGTTAATTTTGTTAGGAGCCAATTAACCTATCAGTATATTTTTGGAATGTGGGAGGAAACCGGGGTGCCCAGAGGAAACCCACGCAAGTATGGGGAGAATATACAAACTCCGCACAGTTAGGGCCATGGTGGGAATCAAACCCATGACCTCAGTGCTGTGAAGCAGTAATACTAACCATTACACCATCCATTCTTTGACTATATGTGGAAGATGGTGGTGCTTACCATGGTTTAAAAATACTGAGTCAGCAAAGAGTTTTGTGTAAAAAGTGTAAAAACAAAAGAAGAAAATTACTTTTTGGGGGCACACTTAATGTCTAAATTAATATGAACTTTTATTCAATATATGTTAAAATAGAAAAGGATATAAATTTGAGGGTGTGAGCAAAAGAGAAATTCCTCCTTGAAATAAAATGTAAAAATTATTTTTACCTCCTATCTTGAAGCAAAAAAAGAGCCTCTAAATGTTAATATAAATTTCTGAAATAAATGTTAATATAAATTTCTGAAATATAAAGAGGTAATGTTAGGGTTGGCAGATGATAATAAATGATACCAACTGGGTGACAGAATTAAAAAATGACTTCTAAGACATTTAAATTGTACTGGGAATATTTATCCATCTGAAGAAGTATCAGGCATTAACTTTACAAGTTATTATTGTACAGTTTATAACATTGGTGCAACAAATACAATTTTAAATAGCAAAACTGTAAATATTAGATTGTTTGTGAAGAATATTTTCACAGGTCATCAACCTCCAAAAGATAAATATCAGAGAGAACTGAATTTCAACGATGATTTTTATCAAGAAAACTATAAGCAAAGTATAGAGCAATCTCTATCTCAGAAAAAAATGTTATACGCTATATAGTAACAATCTAACAAAACTTTCGCCTAATTAGCATTGATCATCAGAGAGATAAGGGGGAGATAACCACAAGGCTTGTTTCCTTTTGGACACATAAACTGAACTGTATAATTGCTCTGTGATAGACACTTCCCATCAGCTGTACTTATTAACCACAAGAGCTGTATAATTGTTCAGTGAAATTCAAATTCTATGCACATACTGTAGGTAGTCAAACAGTGTAGGAGATTTGAAATGACAGTATTGACACTATGTACAGTAATTGATAATTCAATGAAACTGCAAGTGTGTATAGATACTATACTTAATCAATGGTAATAGTACTGCATAGTGTATTAGTCTAAACCAGATGTCCAGCAGCTTCTATCACCTATCCACATGGATAATACTGTGAATGGATGGTGAGATGGCAAGCTGGTGGATTTTAGAATGAAAAAAGAAGATGCATTTCTGCAGTAGTGTGAACAGCCCTGATGTTATTGGGAGATTGCTAGTGTCACTAGTGTCGCCTAATGATAAAATTCAGCAGTAGATACCTTTTGGTGGATGTAGAGTGTACAAAGGTGTAGTCAAATTTAATGTTCTCTCTTGGTGACTGGTGCCAGTATCCACATGCGCACCTTGGTACACCCCAAAAGTGGGATATGATGCACATTTTGACCAACCTATGGGCTTGTTCACTTTCTTCTAATAATAACCCTCCAATTTTTATTTTTATTTTTTCCATTCCCTATATTTTACTTAATCCTCACTGCCATCACTAAGTGTTTGGCCTTCCAAATGATATTATAGCATCATACTAATGAAGTAATCATGGTGCCCACATGGTCATTGCATTTTGTTCATGTGGAAAATATTTTTAGCCACAATCTTATATCAATGACAGTATATTTTGCATGAACTCCTTCATATTCACATTCATTATATTGAATCCAATTGTATCCAATAACACACTATCTATTATATTGTATATTAATGATTGTACTGAGGTACGGAAACATAATTTGTTGATGGCTGCTACGGATGTTACACTAAACTACCAATGGAGCAATGTAATACCAGATTTTTTTTAGTGATGAGCGGATTCGGTTTTACTCGGTTTTACTCGGTTTTACTCGGTTCTCAAAACGGCATCTTATTGGCTCACGGATGTCACGTGTTTTGGATAGCCAATAAGATGCCGTTTTGAGAACCGAGTAAAACCGAGTAAAACCGAGTAAAACCGAACCTCGCTCATCACTAATTTTTTTGCATAACTTATATTTTTGACAGACTTTTCAAAAATGAGGCCTTATTCAATAAGTACAGTACTTGTTGAATGAACTGAATGTATACCAAATTATTGGTTAGACATACAGTAGTATAGTGTTTATAGTCGCAAAACAGATCCTTTGGTCTATTTTATACATATTACCACTAAAAAATCTACAACTTATACATTGTTAATAATAATAATAATAATAATAATAATAATATGAAATGATAATTGAAATGAGTCACATTACAGTAAAAAATGCTTTCAGTTTGGTACAACTGAATAGATTTTTTTAAATATTCACAATGATTTTGGTAAGTTTTGTATACCAGGGTAGGATTTACAGTATAATTCACAATGTATATTATTTATTTTAGTTTTTTTACTTCACTGCACAGAAATTTCCTTTGCTATCTTCTGTATTAGGCACCACTGTTTTTTTATGAGTTTAGTTTATTGGTAGGAAGAATTACATCCATAAAACATGTCTAAAGTTCCAAGATTGATTACTTTGTGGTTTGATGAACTGAACAGTTTACATTTATTTGCGTGAATATTAAACAGGTTGTAGCACTCTTCTAAAGCAATCTACATTTTATGTTCAATTGTCATTTAAAACGATTCAGTTTTTTGATAATTTCAGTACAATCTATGAGAACATCAAATTAGAAAGATGAACATAGTTTTGTTTAATGATCTGACATTTCTATGTATTTACATTGTCATTTTATCTTTCTGTTGTTGCATAGTGAACTTTTATGGACATACACTGTACATATTTGCAGAAAACACACATTTAAATATGACATTTACAGTAAAGTCTTTTTTTTCTCTAAAATATCATTACCGCCTTTTAGCTTAACAGAGCTGATCCACATGTCAATATTTGACAGCCATTTTAATAATTCATGTGCAATAATAAAATGCTTTTTTAATAGAAACTCCTTCATGGACATTACATAATGATAAACTATTAATTAAAAATGGAAAATAAAGTGACATGAAGTATAGACCTAGGTTAACTCACATTTATATCTTGCCACAATATTAAGTTATTGCAGTGTACCATGTTGCTTTGATTGATACTTCTGGAAGTTCTACCTTGTCAGATGTGATATTCCTCTAAATGACATGATTTCAACTTTCATAAGTGGCTCAGCGTGGTAAGCCAGTGGGCGAAGGATGATGTCTGTGGGAAGCAAGTATTTTTTGACATGCCCCAGCAATTATTAGCACAGCACCACCCTTGGTGTCAAAATTGGTTTTCGTTTTTTCACTATGATGCATCACAAATGATAGAAAGGGACAGAGTGAGTGCACATCAGCAAGTTAAACACATAGAATACAGTATGTTATTCAAAAGACAAAAATATTTTTAATTACAAAAATAATTGCAGTAGCATATAGGTAGCAAGCAAAACTACTGTATAGTGCATCAAATTATTAGCACAAACTTATTTGTGTATGTTGGAATGTTGGGGATGCACATATCTAACTGCATAGTATTTATTTCATTAGCAACAAAAGACTAATACAAATTTTATTCAATTGCTAATTGTTTTTATAAAGTAAGTCTTACATTTTTTTGTCATTTAAAGTTTGAAATTATTGGAATAAATTCCAGTAGTTTAAAATAATACATTTAACAAATATTTGTCACTGTTCTATATGCTTAGTATCTTCATAGAACATAAATTCTGATTCATTTGATTGGCAGATTTAAATTGTGCTGTGTGCTGTTATATGTCACCTACTGTAAATAGTTTTTAATTGCTTTGATACAGTATGTGTGTCATTTTTAGTGGCCAATGCAATAGTATTGTATTGTTCATACTTTTAGCTAAGTAAAATAACAGATCTCTTTGTGTAGCTACACTAGATTGACTTTTTCTTTACTTTTTATGTTTCAAATATTATTTTGTAATTACTAATCACTTATATAAAGATTTCATGAACTAATTATTATTTATGTAATATTGCCTATTTTATGGTTTATAGAAAATGTGTAATTCATAGTAAGCTGTATGTAATCACTGTCATTCTTCGGCTTTAGTCAATAAAGCTGGGTATATTTGGGGTCATTCCGAGTTGATTGCTCGCTAGCTACTTTTAGCAACCGTGCATACGCATAGTCGCCACCCACAGGGGAATATATTTTTGCTTTGCAAGTGTGCGAACGCCTGTGCTGCTGAGTGGTACAAAAACATTTTGTGCAAAACAAGACCAGCCCTGTAGTTACTCATTCTGTGCGATGATTGCAGCGATGAAGGTCCCGGAATTGACGTCAGATACCCACCCTGCAAATGCCATGACACGCCTGCATTTTCCCAAACACTCTCAGAAAACAGTCAGTTGACACCCATAAATGCCCTCTTCCTGTCAATCTCCTTGCGATCGGCTGTGCGAATGGAATCTTCACTAGATCCAGTGAACAGCAGCGATGCTCTTTGTGCCTGTACAACATGCGTGCACATTGCGGAGCATATGCATACACAGTTTTGCCATTTTTTTACCTGATCGCTGCGCTGCGAAAATCGGTAGCGAGCGATCAACTCAGAATTACCCCCATTGTACAGATATATCTGTCCACCTTGGCTGGTTAGAATGTAAATCTGGTAATGCATGGGAGCAAATGAAAACCATCAATTTGCTCCAAAATGCTATAAAACAGCCAAAAATTGTCATTCAAAAAAATTGGTTAAATCAATTTAATGTCTCCAATTTGTCTGAAGCACCATTTTTGCCTGTTTTACAGTGTTCAGGAGAAAATTGTTGATTGTCATTTGCTCCAATACATTACCAGATTTTCATTCCAAGCAGCAAGGTTGGACGGATATATCCTTACTTGTGTACCCAGATTAACAAAATACATATATAACAATTAAAATAATATTAAACTAAATTAAAACAAGTTTATAATAAATTGAAATAGTGGATTCAGCAGTGAATAACAGGATCAGTCTAAGGGGTCTATTTATCAACTCCCTTTTACCATACAGTTTTTACATGATTTTGGCATCAGAGCCTTTTAAAATAGCCTATTAAAAGATATTTCAAAAGTGATTGTTCAATCTTAATCCCTATAGGTCTCTCTTCAGATTTGAATATCATGTGTCATGGCTTTCTAAATAAGAAACAGCATGTTTTTTTAATTGGGTGGAGCAGTGCTTATGTAAAGTACATAGTTCAAATTGCTTCTCACGGCAAAGTCACAGAAATTGTCTTTAGTTTTCTGCGATGTTCTGTCCTATGTTTCATGCTATCTGAAATACAGTATGTACAGTATGTTATCACTAGAAAAAATTATTACATGTCATGGCCTGGTTATGCATAAAATACTCAGCTGTACAGTATCTGTTTTTTACTATAGGTATGAAAATACCAGTACCAATCTTATACATACAGTTTTAATGCTTGGGCTTGTGCAATACACTCTACTTGGGACTTCAGGCAAAATAATTTCACCATTTGCTGCAGGTACGAAATCCAGCCTTCTGACTATTTACTAAACAGCCCATTTCCTGCCAAATATGATCCATTCTCCACTCCCTACACTGGCTGCCTGTAAAATGGAAAATTAATTTCAAGTTGGGCTTACTGAGTTTCAAGGCCCTAAATAAACAAGGTCCTAGGTACTTCAAACAGCTCCTCCTTTTATATCATCACACTCACATACTTCTATCCACAGATTAAGGACTTTTATTAATACCTGGAATCTCCCATACTTCCTTCAGGTGTCAAACTTTTAGCTTTGCAGCTGTGGCTCTCAAGAACTTGCTGCCTCACACAGTTCAAGAGGCCCCAAATGTTTGTTTTTATTATGTGTCTTTATAAGCTGCAAAAGCAAAGCACTGTGAGTTTATTGGGTTGGGAAAAAACTCTATAAATGACATTATTATTATTATTATTATTATTATTATTATTATTATGATGATGTATCAACACTTTGAAAGGGAACAAGGAACAAGCAAGTTACAGAAATGTGAGCCTAACTTTCAGCATGGATATATTATTTAAATGGAATCTAAGTGAAATGATTTTCAGTTTCAGCATGGTTTTATGGAGAACTGTCTATAATTAGCAAATCATTAGAATTTCTGAGAAACAAAGTTAAAGACTGGGTTATGTGATATGTTTGGATCTTGTGAAAGCATTCAATATTGATCCACATAAAAACTGTGTACAACATATGAGAGTTCTAGGCCTAGGGGGAATTCTGTACATGGGAATAGAATTGATTAATACAGTAGATAGAAGACAAAGGGTAGCTATAGTAGATTAAGTAAACATAAATAGAACATTTTCATTTTGGGTCAAAGTTATTAGGTTTCTACTACAGAGATCAGTATTGCACCCTGACCTTCTTTTTATTAATAATCATATAAATGACCCAAAAAGAAAGGTGTCTATATTTGCTGAAGACATAAAACTATGTAGGCTCATAGGGTCATTTCCGGGTCAGTGACGTTTACAATGCACACAGGTACATTGTCTCTCCTGCTGACTCTTGGAGATGATTTTATGTCCAAGCACTGGGAAATCCAGCAGATGAGGACTAACAGGACTGAGGCCATGCCCCAATGTTGATGCTGGTTTTGGGTGCGTGACAGCATGTCACACACCCCTTTTCACATCACCAGTTAAGTGGTTAATATGCCACGTGGCACAAGATGCCCTGTGTGACTAAGTCGCTCTAAGCATTTTAAATCACTATGCAGTTACAGCTAAACACCACTCACAGTGTAATAGAGATACTTGGATGCAATTTTAACTGTACAGGAATTAGTTTTAAACACGTAGAAAGTTGAAAATGATGCACAATGAAGCTTGGCCGGAGAAAGAGCAGTGGCTGCTGCATCACAGCAATTCACATTTCGATTCATACTCATTCCCACACAGATGTACAAATGTCACATATCCAATTGATCAGTGCAATCTAGCAAAGTAGTTTTGTCACTTCCCATTGTTTACTGAAAAATCATTTGCATAAAAATAATGTACCTGTGACCTGACATGCCAAGAGGGGCTTTTTGGCACCAAAGTGTATGACAACATATCTGCAAACTACAAATATTGGAAAGGCTTGCTTAGATAATATAAGAAGGTCTAATAACGCCTCCTGAGTTGAGGTGGTTGCATGGTTTACTATTTAAGTTGTAGTCAAAGTCTCAGTTCAGTCAAAGATGAATTAAAAGTGCCAAAAAAAACTTGTTTTAATTCAAAATGCAATAAACATCTTTTTTTAATTGGAAAAATAAATACCCAGCAAAAAGACAAATCTGCCACAAATGTCATATTTGTGGCAGATCGGTCTCTTTGAAATGAACAGAGATCAATGACAGGTTTAGTTAGAGGGTCAAAATTCAGTGGTACTAAGAGAATTCCATTATCGATCACAGCGGATTTTGTTTAAAGCACTGGCAAAGCTGATGCTTAGTACATTTTGCACAAGATGCCTGAACAAGTCCACTGTGATAGCTTCAGAAGGAAAACATATTTTTAAAATAGTTACCTTTCAACTACATACAGTAGGTATGTGAGGTTCATCTGTATATGGTGTTATGGAACTATATAGATCCCTTTCAAAGAGTGAGTATTTACATGCCTGTTGGGTTCTCCATCAACTTCAGCACTAATATATCAACAATGAGGACAAAGGAGTAGCTAAGAGAAGATTTAGTGGATCATGTAATCTGGATCTATTGGCAGCTACAGTATTTTGACATCATAATCATATATTAAATAATTTGTTCTACCGTGGACCCCATGAATCTTTTTATAATCTGTAGTTCTAATTCTGAAATCTGCATCCTATTTAGAATTTCAAGTTAGTAATACTAAAATACAATGTTAAAGTGGGAAAATATTGGTAAGAGATTCAATTGATAGTGAAACACATTTTCAATGACATCACAACAATATAAGTGTATTTTCACTAGTTTCACAATTTAAAGAAGTTGATACTAATTACTATAATTCACTCTCTTTACTAAATAGATCACATTATTGACTTTATAACAAGTAATGTAATTTGCTATCCAAAGTCTCTTTTTAATGTAAGCATATAAAATGGTAGTTGAAGGACATGTGATGACCATATATGGACAGGTCCTGTGTGGACAATGAAACTGCACATCATTTACTTGATACTCACTCACACAAGACAACCCAATATGGACAAAGGTAATATCAACATCTCTATTAAGTATATAAAATAACATACTGAACTACTGTATGTTTCTAGCATGAAAACTATGGAAAGTTAAGGCCCCCAAAGACAGCTCAGATTTGACCCTGTTTTCATCCAATTCTGACAGGTCAGGCCAATGGATAGGCTGAAAACTGGCCAAATCGGATGTGTTTGACATCCATTCCATTCCGATGTGCAGTCCCATGCACATAGGATCAGAGTCGGCGGTCAGACATGATGCACATCCAACTTGGGGCAGGCATCCGGTACTGGGGAATGGGATCACATGCGATATGTCACATGCAAAAGTACTGCATGCGATCCTGCCACCCAGGAAGATTCCGGGCGGCTCAATAGGCATTGGCTATGATTTCTCCCATAGGAAAAATTTCAGCAGTGTATGGCAACCTTAAAAGATGGGTTTTTCATGAAGAGAACATTTGTTATATACAGTAACCTCCTTTGAGAGTAGATAGTCTAAAGAGAACTTTGAATTTGTAAATTCAAAAATCACACAAAATTATATGTAATTTAGAATCCTAGTGCTTTACTACTACGGTCTGACCATTGCAATGTATGTAAATTACACCCTGTTTTAACCAAAGATATAGAAGTGGATAGTGAAAGTACAAATAAAGGAGAAGACATTTACCTTATTGCAACAGTGACTCAGTTGATGTAGATGCAGTTAGAACAGTGACGTGATATAGAAGATAATAAGGGTAATCAATAAGGGACTTGGATGTACCTCATTACATGCACTGCTTATTGCTTTATCATACACTAATAGTTTTTGTTTGCCCACCATTTAGGACTGCTTATAGACATTACCTGGATGGGAACACCTCCTGTTCTCATACCTATAAAGAGCCAACCTGCTCAAGATGATAGCTGTTCCCCTTCTGCTATACCCATTGCAATCACTGTACTTTTGACTAAAGCAGATGTACAACAAATTAACGCACTATTTTGCAAGTTTGTCTGGAGCAGGGTTTCTTGAGTAACATAGATTTAGTATGTCTTTTTCACATACATGACCAGGAATTGCCAGATATCCTGAAACAGAATCCACTTTTGTAGATAACAAGGAGAATTTGGTTTACCCTGCATTATAAAGCTAATTTTAATCCATACTAATCCCTGTATTTATCCCTCATTCACTTCCTAGATGACACTTCCACACCTTAGTTTATGTAGACAATCAGTATCTTTTGCCTTTTGCTGAGGTATCCATGCAATTTGCCATGGCCAGCCCATATCCTTTGGCCTTTCTGCAAGCACACTTCTACATAACACATGTACTAGGGCACTTTTGAGTGAGGGACTGGGACAGCTCATTGGTGTCAGGAATCTGCATTCTCCATCGCATCACTCACTGTGGAACTACAGGTTCCAGCAGTTCAGTTCAGTTCAGTTCCAGTTCCAGTTTTCAGTCTACTGCAGCCTGGAGTACACAGTGCTTCTAGTTAACAGCATTTACTCCCGGTGCACTACTGAGCCCAGCCAGCAATCAGCAGAGCATTGCAGAATTACTCTCCTGATGAATAATTAGCTTCAGCTAACTCACAGCTGATCTGAACACCCAATCCAGCGGGGTGTGTTCTCACAGAGATGCAACATCCAATCATCACAGACCAAGGGGTATAAACTCCAGTTCCTGGCTCAGTCTCGTGGCCTTGGACAACGCGTCACATCCTTTGAACAGGCGTCTCCTGTCTTCAGTTCTCTGTCTGCAGAGATTCCCCAGTGTATTTGACCTGTGGAACTACAGGTTCCAGCAGTTCCAGTTCCAGTTCCAGTTCCAGTTCCAGTCAGCTTTCCTACAAGTCACATTCGGTGTACAAGTTCTCCTGGTTCCTGTGTTCCTGTTTCCAGTGGTTTCCTTGTTGTTATTCTTCAGTCTTCAGTTTGCTATGAACTCCAGCCACAGTTTGCCACAACAACTTGCAGTAAGAGACTTTTTTCAGGTGTTCTCCCATTACTCAGCCTGTGCACCTGATTACCAGCATCTAGCATTGTGCATTACATTCAGCACTTAACAACTTGCTGTGTTAGAACTGTCTCCTGCTAGGGCCTTGCTTGGCTTAAAGACGTGTGCTTCTACAGAGACTGTGTGCTTTGATTGCTATTTGTTATATATCAGAGTTTCGTTTGCTGCATCTGATTTCATTATTGCCTTATCATTTATATCAAGTTACAAGTTCATCTTCATTGCTCATTTGTTACCAGTGACCTTTGAAATATTCATTTATCAGATTAAGTTATTATTCATTGTTCCTGTCATCCGTTATCCCTGTGTGATAATAAATATCAAGCGCACATGCACAGAACTTTTCGTCAGTTTCCCCGTTTCCTCTATCACTCCTACACTGACCCACAAGTGTCCCCTCCGGGGACAGACAAAGTTACAGAATCCTGACAATTGGACTGTCTTCTGACACACCCAGTACCTAACTACTAAGCCACATATACTTCTCTAAGGAATATTTTAGACCATGCTAAAATTAATGGAGGTATGTCCAAGTAGTTGGTAAATTTTCCTACCATATCTATTTCTATTCTGGAGAAAGCCCTTTTGTTTTCTCAAAAAATACTACCAGCTAGCATATACACGTAACTCTTTTTAAACACATATCTCAATGCCTACCTTTCTCCACTTAGCTATTTCCATATATGAACATCCGAGACCTACTCATGTCCATAATGCCATCAGGAAGAGGCGTATACATACCATTGTCTCTGGGTTTGACCCATTATACAGTATTTCTGGCATCATATCTGCCATTATGCAGAGGCAAAACTTGTAAATTTCCTACCCTTCACTCAGGAATGGGCAATATTTGGGGTCTTGACCAAAAATTAAGAATAACCTTTGAAAATAAGAAGCTCCTGTTAGCTTTCTACAGGGCTGGATCGATAGCACGGCCCCACAGATACCTTTATTTATGAGTAAACTACTGTACTTTTTGTTCAGGATTGATTGGGTGGAGACCATTCTGAATAAAGAGAAAGAGGTGGAACTTTTTTTTCACAGTATGGGAATCTTTCATCGACATTCACCCTCTCACTACCAGATTAAAAAAAATCATAATAGTTTTAAAAACACCACCTGGTATCTAACAAGAATGGCAGTGCAGAATCCACTCATCTCCCTAACTTAACAGGTATGGTACCATATGGCATCTCCCTCTAGGGCTCCAATACTACTACAGTATAAAGAGCTGCAAAAAACCTAATTGTTATTGCTGTAAACATTTTATTGTAGATACAACATGTATATCTACTTGGACAAGTTGATACCACTGATTAAGTTTTTGGCTAGAACAAGATTTCTGTCCACTTCAGGGCTATTCTCAATGTAAACTTGAAAGATTAATGACTATCATCACAACTTTGCTGTTGAAACAATGTTTATTGGACTCCGATGAACAAATGACATTTCTATCTTGCTGTAATAGGAATGTTTTCTAAAATCTGTTGTACAATTGATTAATGATGTCTCATTAAAAAATTGCTTTAAAAAAAAAATGCTTATAGATTATGTACAAAGTTACTTTGCTTGTGATTTACCTTACATATGTATATGCTAATTTTACAGTACAAAAATCAACAATGCCTTGAGCAATCACTATACTGATGTATGCTAAAAATGTCTAAAAATGTCTTAACCATAGAATGTTCCAGGCACACACAGCCTAGAATGACCCCTAAAAATTACCCCATTTTCTCACATATATCCTAATGTGCTTGTTTATATCATGTGATCTGTTCAATTAATCTGCTCTACAATAACATACTGTAGTGGCGGTATAAAATACTATGTTTTGGGGTATAAAATACTATATATAAAGGGGTGGTCTTCAGTATGCCGACTGTCGGGATCCCGGCACACAGTATACCGGTGCCAGAATCCCAACAGCCAACATACCAACACTTTTTGTCCCTCGTGGGGGTCCACGACCCCCCTGGAGGGAGTAGAAAATAGCATGGCGCGTGTAGCGCGCCATCGTGCCTGCAGCATGGTGAGCACAGCGATCCCGCAAGGGGCTCATTTGCGCTCACCACGCTGTCGGTATGCCGGCGGTCGGGCTCCCGGCGCCGGTATGCTGGTCGCCGGGAGCCCAGCCGCCGGCATACCATACTACACCCGAATAAAGTATATATTTTGGCTGCCAGTTCTCTATTATGTTTGAACTGCTGCTATTTTGCAATAAATAAGCATTCATTTTGGATCTTTGGAAAAAAAATGTTCATGCCTTTATTTGCTAAGAATATTACATGCTGCAAATATGACACAAAATGCAAAATCTAAATTCACCACCAAATTCACCCAGTACTGTTAACCCAATAAATAGTCAATTACCTGATAGTCCAATAGAACAGGAAATTAAAAGGCCACGCAAAAACAAAAAACAATTAATAACAGAGTGTGTCAGATGATCAAGGTGTTTTCCTTTTCATACTCTTACCAGCCCAAGTGGAGTGGCTGAGGCCAATTTAATAATATAGCTATTTATTGTCCTTGGAGTACTGTATATCAGGTACACATTACATAATCTCAGATTTCCCAGATATTAAGAAAAAAAATAGCTACAGTATATGCCAGAAATGTATTTGATTTGGGTAATTTGCATGTACCAACAAATAAAGACTATTTAAACAAACAGAAGATACCTATATGCGCTGATAGGCAGCCTGAAAGGACTATTCTATGATAAAAGGATGTCACCTTGCATCCAAATAAACAAATAGTACAAAATTATATCATCAAACCGTCCTTAGGCGCCACAGAAAATCCACACATAGAACATATGTTCCGGAGCACGTCTGCAGTACTTAATCTTCCTCCAACATGCAAATGAAAAGAGAGCACACAATAGTGTAACACCGTCACATCCACTATATTTTATATGGAATATTTCAAATGGGATCCGTACCATGTATAAAGTCTACCCTTTGTAGACAAATGGCGCATGTATTGACATAGATGAACTCTTTCAAAAGTTTTTCACCTCTTCTAACATACGTCTCCACAACGATGAATGATCATAAAAACGATAAAAACAGATATAGTATAATACTGTTTATTGTCACAAACATAAAAGTAGAGGAGTAGCTGGACTCTCACCATAAGATAGCAGATATAAGGCAGTTGTAAATAAAAACCAGGCGTCCCCAGCACCTTAAACCTCCGTCTTTGGATCCTTCCCAGGCTCCCCAAAACGTCCACACAAGTCAGCCAACGCGTTTCAATACTTTGCAGTATCTTTCTCAAGGCATACAAATCATCTACCAGGGTTATCTATATATACCCCTCTCAATATTGTGTAAAATGGATAATTGAAAAAACCTATTTCCAGACATGGATGCACTGACCACTAATTCCTATAACATTCTCCTAACAGTAAGTTCATTCCTAATGTCCATTTCGACTCTTCCACTTTGTTTTAGAGGACCTGTGTTGGCGCCAAACCGTTCTCCCGTCTTTTTACTCCGGAAGTCACCTGGCTTCCGCATTTGCGTTCCACCATCTTTACTTCCGGTGACGTCACTTCCGGTAAAAATCACGTTTGTGCGTTCCAACTTCGGGACTTTCATTTCAAGCGTCTCCGGACCTCCCACACACTTGTATATATATGTGGAGGGATATCATCCTTTGATTATTTATGGTTTATGGTTTAGCGTGGCCATCTTAATGTGGACTTGGTCTGGACGTTATTCACATATTTAAAAACAGAAAAGATAAAAATATTTAAAAACAATTAAAAACATATGTCAGGTCAAATATGGTAATTATAAAAACTATGAAAACCACTTAATTTCGAAATCTTTATTGATACCCATCGGAGACAATGTATTAAAGTGATATATCATATTCATCTCACACTTTGCTAATTTGGTGGCAATTAGACCTCCCCTTGCGTCTGAGGATACTTTTCTTAGAACATAAAAAATTTTGATGCCATTAATATCACAATTATGTACATCCTTAAAGTGCTTTGATAGTGCATGTGTATCAAGGCCTTTCCGGATGTTCCTAAGGTGCTCTCCTAGTCTTACTTTAAATGCCCTACTTGTTCTCCCTATATAAAATTTATTGCATTGGCATTCAATAGCATATATCACATTGAAGGAGTGACAAGTTAAAAAGTCAATGATTTTGTGTTTTTTTCCCATTGATCTCTATTTCAGTCAATTTGTTCCCAAAGGAATTGGGGACCTGTTTACAGCCATTACAACTCCCTCACCTAAAAAAGCCTTTGGATAAAACATTCCCTTTATTAGGTGAAGATGGACAGAGACTCCTAACTAATTTGGTCCTTAAGTTCGGAGCTCTCATAAAAATACAATTAGGATTGTCTGGTAGCTCTTTACCTATAATTGGATCCTTCTTAAGGATCTTCCAATGTTTCTTAATTACTTTTTTAACCTGATGATGCTGTGAAGTGTAGTTGGTAATAAAAGACCACTTAAAACTATCCTCTTTGTTATTATTATTCTTTTCCACTTTTTTTAATAAGTCATTCCTTTCCATGGAATCTACTTTGTTCAGGGAATCATTAATCGTCTTTTCATCATATCCACTATTCCTAAAATTGGATCACATTTCCTCAGCTTGAGATAAAAAGATGTCCCTGTCTGTGCAATTCCTTTTGACCCTCTTGAATTGGCTTATGGGTATTGTTTCCAACCACCTTTTATGGTGACAACTTTCGACATCTATATATGTGCTAGAGTCAGTGGGTTTCACATAATTTTTTGTTTTCACAGTTCCATCTTCAATATATATGGTCAAATCCAAAAAATTAACTGTTAGTTGACTTTTTTCGAAGGTGAGGACAATGTTGGAATCATTGGTATTTAAATACACACAGAATTCCTCCAACTCCTCCGAACTACCTGCCCAAACAAAAATAATATCATCTATGTACCTTCGCCAGGACACCAGGTTCGCCCCAAAGGGATTATTATCCCAAACTTTCTCAGCTTCCCATGCGTCCATAAATATGTTCGCATAGCTTGGGGCGAACCTGGTGCCCATGGCTGTCCCCCGTTTTTGGACAAAGAAATCCCCCTTAATGGTGAAATAGTTGTTAAATAATATGAATTCAATTCCCTCAATCAAAAATGCCTGAAGATTTGAGTTAAGAGTTGACGTCCTTAATTTCCTTTTCACTGCTTCAATCCCCTGGCCGTGATCAATTATAGTATAAAGCGAACAAACGTCCGCTGTAATAATGTGATAGTTTTCTTTCCACTGTATGTTATCTAAAAATTGAAGGGCCTCCGTGGTATCCCTTAAATGAGATCTATTTGTTACCACAAGGGGTTGTAAGTAAAAATCAATAAATTGGGAGAGGTTGGCGGATAAGGACTCCACTCTGGAGACAATTGGTCTCCCCGGGGGTTGAAGTGGGTTCTTGTGTACTTTGGGGAGAATGTATATAGTGGGGATCTTGGGGTCTTCTATACACAAAAATTCGGACTCTTTTTTTAGTTATTGTTCCCTTTTTCTCATATGAGTCTATTAGCCCCTTCAGGGTCAAAGCCATCTTTTTTGTGGGATCACCTCTCACTTTCCTGTATGTGTCCTTATCTTCTAACAATTGATAAATAATGGCTTCATAATCCTTTATGTCAAACAGTACAATTCCTCCCCCCTTATCCGCCGGTTTTATGACCAATCCCTTATTTGTGGTTAAATCTTTAAGGGCCTTCCTCTCCCTAAAACTTAAATTGCTTGTAATATGACCTGTATCCAATTTTTGTAGGTCATCTATCACCAGGGAACCAAAAGATTCTATGAAACACCCCTTTAGATGAGAAGGGAAAAAAGTCGATCTAGGTTTAAAGGGAGTAGTTTCAGCTAGTTCCTGAACTATCTCATCACTGGCTTTAAGACTGAAAAACTTCTTTAAGGTGAGCTTTCTCACAAATTTTTGCACATCCACAAAAATGCCAAACTGGTCTACCCTTGTGGAAGGACAAAATTTGAGACCTTTTTCCAGAAGCGATCTCTCAGCTTCTAACAAAACATGTGTACTCAGATTAAATATCTTTGTCCCCTTCTTTTCATCTTTTTTGGATTCTGAGGATGTGACTTTTTTTCTCCTAAGTCTCTTCTTTTTATTTTTATTTTTACCTTGTTTTTTACCCCCTCTTTTCCCTCTTTTCTTATAGGCTATCTCCATTTTTGGCTCCTCCCACCTCTCTCTAAAAAAGGGGTTTGGGGTACATCTCTATCCAATCCAGTATACCTATTCCATGTTCTGACAGGGGTCCTCTCTTGTCTGACTCTAAAATTAGAATCATTTCTCCTATATTCTCGTGATCTCCACTCTTTCCGTTCTGGTGTATAATTCTCATACCTGTTGGAATGATATTGATTCCCCTTATAATATTCATAATTACGTGCATTATTTCTATAACCCTTCTTTATATGGAATCTATCCTGATGTTGTCGATTATTAATTCCTTGTTCTGTATTTTCATAGATTTTTTGTTGTTGATCACCCATCCCCTCACCTCCTTGTGGTTTCTGTGAACATCCTCTCTCTCCTCCCATATTCACTCCCAATTTATCTCTTTTAAATTTTTTTACCTTTCTGTCAATTAAAATGTGCTCCGCTCTTTCCACTCTATTCGTGATAACTATTTCCCGTTCCTTAAATTCGGGTATATTAATAAAGGGTTGTATTTTGTTCTTAGATTCACAGATTTCCATGTCCAATGTTTTTAACTCTTAGCGCCTTTCCTCAATTATGAGGGCCATAAGTTCATAGGAGCAGTTGGACAAAATGGTTTACCATCGTTTATTAAAGGATTCTGTGGTGGTTAGAAAACTAACCTTCTTAATAATTTGGAGGCCTCTTGGGATTAATTTAGAGGCCAAATACCTCTCTAAAGTGGCCACCTCCCACCAAATTCTATTTTCTTTTAGGAGATTTTTTTCTAATTTTGTCATAATATCATCTAAACTGATATCTTGAATATTCGTCTCCTCACAGGGACTATTGAACAAAGTGTCCAATCTTTTTGTCCTATCGTCCCGTGATTTGAACATGGTTGATCTGCTGCAATAACAATATCTTTAATAGGCGAAAAATGTGACAATTTAAACAAACAGAAGATACCTATATGCGCTGATAGGCAGCCTGAAAGGACTATTCTATGATAAAAGGATGTCACCTTGCATCCAAATAAACAAATAGTACAAAATTATATCATCAAACCGTCCTTAGGCGCCACAGAAAATCCACACATAGAACATATGTTCCGGAGCACGTCTGCAGTACTTAATCTTCCTCCAACATGCAAATGAAAAGAGAGCACACAATAGTGTAACACCGTCACATCCACTATATTTTATATGGAATATTTCAAATGGGATCCGTACCATGTATAAAGTCTACCCTTTGTAGACAAATGGCGCATGTATTGACATAGATGAACTCTTTCAAAAGTTTTTCACCTCTTCTTACATACGTCTCCACAACGATGAATGATCATAAAAACGATAAAAACAGATATAGTATTATACTGTTTATTATCACAAACATAAAAGTAGAGGAGTAGCTGGACTCTCACCATAAGATAGCAGATATAAGGCAGTTGTAAATAAAAACCAGGCGTCCCCAGCACCTTAAACCTCCGTCTTTGGATCCTTCCCAGGCTCCCCAAAACGTCCACACAAGTCAGCCAACGCGTTTCAATACTTTGCAGTATCTTTCTCAAGGCATACAAATCATCTACCAGGGTTATCTATATATACCCCTCTCAATATTGTGTAAAATGGATAATTGAAAAAACCTATTTCCAGACATGGATGCACTGACCACTAATTCCTATAACATTCTCCTAACAGTAAGTTCATTCCTAATGTCCATTTCGACTCTTCCACTTTGTTTTAGAGGACCTGTGTTGGCGCCAAACCGTTCTCCCGTCTTTTTACTCCGGAAGTCACCCGACTTCCGCATTTGCGTTCCACCATCTTTACTTCCGGTGACGTCACTTCCGGTAAAATCCCGTTTGTGCGTTCCAACTTCGGAACTTTCATTTCAAGCGTCTCCGGACCTCCCACACACTTGTATATATATGTGGAGGGATATCATCCTTTGATTATTTATGGTTTATGGTTTAGCGTGGCCATCTTAATGTGGACTTGGTCTGGACGTTATTCACATATTTAAAAACAGAAAAGATAAAAATAATTAAAAATAATTAAAAACATATGTCAGGTCAAATATGGTAATTATAAAAACTATAAAAACCACTTAATTTCAAAATCTTTATTGATACCCATCGGAGACAATGTATTAAAGTGATATATCATATTCATCTCACACTTTGCTAATTTGGTGGCAATTAGACCTCCCCTTGCGTCTGAGGATACTTTTCTTAGAACATAAAAATTTTTGATGCCATTAATATCACAATTATGTACATCCTTAAAGTGCTTTGATAGTGCATGTGTATCAAGGCCTTTCCGGATGTTCCTAAGGTGCTCTCCTAGTCTTACTTTAAATGCCCTACTTGTTCTCCCTATATAAAATTTATTGCATTGGCATTCAATAGCATATATCACATTGGAGGAGTGAAAAGTTAAAAAGTCAATGATTTTGTGTTTTTTCCCATTGATCTCTATTTCAGTCAATTTGTTCCCAAAGGAATTGGGGACCTGTTTACAGCCATTACAACTCCCACACCTAAAAAAGCCTTTGGATAAAACATTCCCTTTATTAGGTGAAGATGGACAGAGACTCCTAACTAATTTGGTCCTTAAGTTCGGAGCTCTCCTAAAAATACAATTAGGATTGTCTGGTAGCTCTTTACCTATAATTGGATCCTTCTTAAGGATCTTCCAATGTTTCTTAATGACTTTTTTAACCTGATGATGCTGTGAAGTGTAGTTGGTAATAAAAGACCACTTAAAACTATCCTCTTTGTTATTATTATTCTTTTCCACTTTTTTTAATAAGTCATTCCTTGCCATGGAATCTACTTTGTTCAGGGAATCATTAATCGTCTTTTCATCATATCCACTATTCCTAAAATTGGATGACATTTCCTCAGCTTGAGGTAAAAAGATGTCCCTGTCTGTGCAATTCCTTTTTACCCTCTTGAATTGGCTTATGGGTATTGTTTCCAACCACCTTTTATGGTGACAACTTTCGACATCTATATATGTGCTAGAGTCAGTGGGTTTCACATAATTTTTTGTTTTCACAGTTCCATCTTCAATATATATGGTCAAATCCAAAAAATTAACTGTTAGTTGACTTTTTTCGAAGGTGAGGACAATGTTGGAATCATTGGTATTTAAATACACACAGAATTCCTCCAACTCCTCTGAACTACCTGCCCAAACAAAAATAATATCATCTATGTACCTTCGCCAAGACACCAGGTTCGCCCCAAAGGGATTATTATCCCAAACTTTCTCAGCTTCCCATGCGTCCATAAATATGTTCGCATAGCTTGGGGCGAACCTGGTGCCCATGGCTGTCCCCCGTTTTTGGACAAAGAAATCCCCCTTAAAGGTGAAATAGTTGTTAAATAATATGAATTCAATTCCCTCAATCAAAAATGCCTGAAGATTTGAGTTAAGAGTTGACGTCCTTAATTTCCTTTTCACTGCTTCAATCCCCTGGCCGTGATCAATTATAGTATAAAGCGAATAAACGTCCGCTGTAATAATGTGATAGTTTTCTTTATGTTATCTAAAAATTGAAGGGCCTCTGTGGTATCCCTTAAATGAGACCTATTTGTTACCACAAGGGGTTGTAAGTAAAAATCAATAAATTGGGAGAGGTTGGCGGATAAGGACTTCACTCTGGAGACAATTGGTCTCCCCGGGGGTTGAAGTAGGTTCTTGTGTACTTTGGGGAGAATGTATATGTTTTAAGAAAAGTATCCTCAGACGCAAGGGGAGGTCTAATTGCCACCAAATTAGCAAAGTGTGAGATGAATATGATATATCACTTTAATACATTGTCTCCGATGGGTATCAATAAAGATTTCAAAATTAAGTGGTTTTTATAGTTTTTATAATTACCATATTTGACCTGACATATGTTTTTGATTGTTTTTAATTATTTTTATCTTTTCTGTTTTTAAATATGTGAATAACGTCCAGACCAAGTCCACATTAAGATGGCCACGCTAAACCATAAACCATAAATAATCAAAGGATGATATCCCTCCACATATATATACAAGTGTGTGGGAGGTCCGGAGACGCTTGAAATGAAAGTCCCGAAGTTGGAACGCACAAACGGGATTTTACCGGAAGTGACGTCACCGGAAGTAAAGATGGTGGAACGCAAATGCGGAAGTCAGGTGACTTCCGGAGTAAAAAGACGGGAGAACGGTTTGGCGCCAACACAGGTCCTCTAAAACAAAGTGGAAGAGTCGAAATGGACATTAGGAATGAACTTACTGTTAGGAGAATGTTATAGGAATTAGTGGTCAGTGCATCCATGTCTGGAAATAGGTTTTTTCAATTATCCATTTTACACAATATTGAGAGGGGTATATATAGATAACCCTGGTAGATGATTTGTATGCCTTGAGAAAGATACTGCAAAGTATTGAAACGCGTTGGCTGACTTGTGTGGACGTTTTGGGGAGCCTGGGAAGGATCCAAAGACGGAGGTTTAAGGTGCTGGGGACGCCTGGTTTTTATTTACAACTGCCTTATATCTGCTATCTTATGGTGAGAGTCCAGCTACTCCTCTACTTTTATGTTTGTGATAATAAACAGTATAATACTATATCTGTTTTTATCGTTTTTATGATCATTCATCGTTGTGGAGACGTATGTAAGAAGAGGTGAAAAACTTTTGAAAGAGTTCATCTATGTCAATACATGCGCCATTTGTCTACAAAGGGTAGACTTTATACATGGTACGGATCCCATTTGAAATATTCCATATAAAATATAGTGGATGTGACGGTGTTACACTATTGTGTGCTCTCTTTTCATTTGCATGTTGGAGGAAGATTAAGTACTGCAGACGTGCTCCGGAACATATGTTCTATGTGTGGATTTTCTGTGGCGCCTAAGGACGGTTTGATGATATAATTTTGTAACAAATAAAGACTGACATGCATTGCATAGAGCGTGTCTTCCCACATGTAATTGACCTGATAGTTTTTAATGCTTTTACCGATTTAATCACTTGCCTGGCATGGTCGTATCAGATGCAACCACATCAGGCAGTGTTTTATTTGACCTGGTCACACAGGATGTGACCAGTCAAAGTGTTAGCAGTGGCAGGAAAGAGAAACTTCCCTCTGCTGCTGCTGTCAGAGGGACCGGAAGGGCCCTCTGCCTCCCTGCACCCTCCCCTCAGTGTTGCCATGCTGCCGATCATTGCTGATCAGTCAACACGGCCAGAGCCATCTTAACAGCAGTTTAGACCCCTGGGCACAGCAATGACCTGGGCCCCCTACCCATCCTCCAGCGGCAGCTTTAATGTCCCACAGGCGATAGGGGGGGGTTCTATCTTCCATTCAGCATGTAGGACCTAGAGCAGTAAGTTCTGCTAATTACTCCTTTATAACACAAATGGGGCTAAACTCTAGAAGGGGGCATTGGCTGAATGAAGAAGACCCGGTACATGACTTCCAAGGTGGTAGGGGGTATTTAATATGCAGGGGAGGGGTAGATAGTGGAGTGGGCTTAATGTTTATTATTTTCCGGTGGGAGGGCAGCTTGCTTGACTGCACATATCTCAAGTTTTTGAAACTATATTTCATAGCTTTGAATGGGATAAAAACTAGAGAGTCCCACCTTTCAGAAGGTTCTGGGGACTTGGGGATCACAGTTCAGGAGGCAGAGCAATACACAAACGAAAATCTAAAACTGCATATTAGGCATGTGGAGCTGGAGCAGGGATCAGCTGCTTGAAGTCTGATATCTCTGGTTCTGGGTACAGTAAAGACAAGTTGCTAGTGTCCACCAAAAGGGGAGAGTCCCAGCTTTTGGAGTTAACCCTCCGAAAACAGAGATATCTGGCTGGGAAAAGAAATTAACAGGCTTAGATGGGGACCACTGCTTTCAAGTTAGATATCTCTGTTTCCCCAGGGCCGATTTTCAAAAATCAGGTACCCCTGGAAAGAGGGACCCTCAGCTATCAGCCTTGTACCCTTATACTCCTGGGGCCCTTGAGCAAGAGCCCATTGAGCCCATATGAAAAGACGGCCCTGAGCACGGCAGGACCCCCACCCAGTGGCGGCAGACAATTGCAGCCACTGGAAAAGTGTAAAACAATACCCCCAAGCCACCCCCAGACCCCACCCTGTGTGCCAGGTAGCTGCCTTGGGGGTAAAAAGTTATGTTGTGATGTTACCAATGTTCGGATGTTACGGATCTTCCTGACCAATGTTCCGATGTTTGCGGAAATTTTTGTTCTTTTTTAACTAAAATCATTTAAAATAAGATTAAATTCATGTTCTTCACCAATTTCACTTATAAAAAAATTACAATTTCAGAGCATTTTTTTTGGGGGGGAAAATCATCAGTTAAGTGGTTAATGAAAGCTGTAACTCCAGCTGTCGAGTAAATCAGAAAAATATTAATATGATATCAGCACAATTATCTGGTGTATTTCTTTTTTTTGAGTGCTGTAAATTGTTTAAGATGAACTGAAGGACAGGAAAAGAGCCATTGTTTATTTCACATAGCTTGTAACAGAAATGGCTGAATATACTGGTGTAGAAGTCATACTTACCAATGTTAAATATAGGGAAGTAGCTGTAGCTATACTGCTGGATAAAAACTAAAATGTATACAACAGTACCCAACTGGAGTTCACAGTACATAACAAAAAATTCACTGCTAGGACAAAAGTTATGACTGTACAATTATAACCAGATGATACAATAAAATATATATGTACATCAAAGGCCAATAACTTGTTTCAAATATGGTAAACAAGACTCATTGCGGGTATGAATAATTGGGTCAACAGCACTTAGGTCAACAGTCATTAGGTCATTCACTATTGGTCGACATGCATTAGGTCAACATGGTTGCTAGGTCAACATGGTCATTAGGTCGACATGGGTCTAGGTCGACTTGACAAAAGGTCGACATGAGATTTAAAAAAAATTGGTGTTGTTTTCTTCGTAGAGTGACCAGGAACCCCAATTAGTCAACCATTTCCCCTCGCATGGTTCACTTTGCTCACCATGCTTTGGTCAAGGTGCCTCACTCAGCTACCGCTGCGCTCAGAACAGGTTACCATTCCCAGTTGCAGTCCATGTGGATCATAAAGTATGAAAAAGTGCAAAAAATCAAAAAAATTTGGAAAAACTTATGTCGACCTTTTGTCATGTCAACCTAGAACATGTCGATCTAATGACCATGTCGACCTAGCAACCCATCTGACCTAATGCATGTTGACCAATAGTGGTCAACCTAAACACTATTGACCTAAGTACTGTCAACTTAATTAATGACCATATCCCCTCATTGTCCTGATTTTAATTATAGATGGGACATGGGAAAAGATGGTTCTGTTAGAGGATGGGATAATACAAAGTACGAGGGGGCACTACATGCTATATTTTTCCCTTCCATATTAGTAATGGCAAAGGTCCTGATCCTTTGCCAGGACAAATAAGATCCAATAAAAAGAGTTTATACCCTAAACAGAAATACAATAATGTCCAATTCCCAAACAGACAGGGACATAGGGATCAGCCACAATGAGGTTGAGACCTTACATGTAATTTATTACTAATGAAAGTACTGATTAACCAAATGTTGACCTTAACTCTATGGGCATTAACCAATCTTTTCTATTAGACACAGGGTTGGTCAAATCTGTTTTAACATCATAATTGAACCTCACACTTTCAGTTCAAACCATATTCTAGATTACAGAATAGTGCAAGAACTGTAAGGAAGCTTATATAAAGTACTGTAAATTCCATGTTCTTCCAAATAAAAAATATCTTCCTTATGCAAATAGCAACCAATTCTACTTAGTTTGCAGTTATTAATATGTTTTTTTTAAATATACAACTGCACATTGATTATTAATATCTATTTGCCTTTACTTTCAGAGGAGTTCAATATGTTTGGACACAATTAGGCCACACCTTTGTAGATAGTTTAAATATATTTTCTCAAGCATTACATAGCATATTTTAGTGACAGAAATGGAAACATATAATGGACACAGGAGATATTCTGTGAAAAATTCCAGGGATAGAATGGAACAATGATGCAAATGTTAATATATGGCAAACTATTATTAACTATGCTATTGTTCTGGATGTTAACCTCTTTTTTTAGATGCCATAGACAAGGATATGCTTTAAAAGATTTTTATAAAAGAAGGGAGTTTATTATCTTAACCAACAATTATTTTTATTTTGATGACTTATTATTTACAACAAGGTGGTATAGCTATGGGCACCAGGGTTTCCAATGTTATAACAATAACAACAATAATAATAATAATAATAATAATAATAATAATCTATATCACTCAATGCTCTTAACAGTACATAACACATTATAGAAACTATGGACATAAAAGAGATATTTAGCTTTGTGTGAAATAGAGAGGCCATGGAGATAAAGGGTTTAGCAGCCATTTTGGGTCAACAGTTGCAAGGATTATACATCCTACCCACAAAGTAGATCTAAGTGATGGTGCCATTTTAGGCAGACAACAGGAGGTTACACTGGGCAGGATAGATAATGTTAGGTACTGATGATACACATTGGGAGAGATATAAATACTAGTCAAGGTCCTTGCAAGTTCATCAGAACCATGTGCTTTTCATTCCTCATAGAGTATAATGTTAGGCAGCCATGTTGGGTGCACTAAATTGGTTATACTGTGCAAATAAGTATTACATAGTTAAAAGATATACAGGGATAAAATTAACACAGAACTATCTGGATACTCACTGCATAAATAAATAATTAAAATAAAAGTACCAGGCAAGGCAGCCAATTAGGGTGCATAACAAAGGTTATACTGGACAGTTGAAGTGGAGTCTATGATGTTGCAGTAAGGAGAGACAGTAGTTAGCAATATCAGCATAAGGAATTTAGAAATACAACAAAATGTTAACAGAAAGAAATAATAGCTCTAGATTAATATGTTGCAAATTACAGATTGAGCAGATGGATAAAGAGAAGATGAAAGCATATGTGAAAAAATAATAGGCACTTTAAAGGTCAGTCCAGTAATATGAGTAAGTAGGCCAAAGTCCAACAACAGTTAAACCTCTGGTTTTAATTCCATGCATTAGAAGATATGCTTAAGATTCATGCTTGGAGATGGCAAGCCAAGCCTATGTTTTCATGCCTTTAAGATGATGCAGTTTTGTAGGAGAAAACTGAATTAGCTTAAAACGAGAGAGTGGGGGGGGGGGGGGGGGGGGATGTAATAGGGTGTGAGAATCAGAAAGTGAGAGATTTTGGGAGATTTTTCCTGTTTTTTTGTAAAGTGGCAATCCTTCACATGGTAAAATCAACCTGGTGTTGCTATTTAAATAATTGCCGCTTTAAAAAACAAAAAAAAACAGTAGAAATCTCCAAAAATCTCTCACTTTTTGATTCTCACACCCTATTACATTCCCCCATTGTGTTTTAAAAATTTGTTCAACTAGCTAATTAATGGTGATGTTGCAGGCTCACATTTGCAAACAAACATCTAATAAAACAGACTATTCTTGAGGTGTGAAAGTACAAGCAGGCAGAAATGAAAGCAATAGGCATGAAAGATGGAAATACTGTACCTGTGGATAGATGACAAATGGTTTTATCTCAATGCTTTAAAAGATATGCTTAGGATGCAGGCTTGGAAATGGCAGGCCAAACCTATTTATAGATCACTGAGAAAAGTATACCATATGGAATAGCCATTAGAGAATAATTCTGGCATGCTGGTACAATGCATTTACAATCACTCTTTTTTTTATTTACAATATTTTTTTTTATCTAGAAAGAGAATGAACATGTTTTAAATTATTTCTATGTATCTCTTAAAAATAATAATTTTACCATTGCATTGGTTTTTAATATTTATCAGACAGAAAAATTATTTTTGGATTTATTTTATTAATATAAAATACAGGGAGTTACAGAAATTTTACTTACATTATTGTCTATATATATATTAATGTGAGCACCATATAAATTGGCTCCGCAATATTCTTCTGGGTCTATTTGAGAAGCTTAAGAGAAACTACAGAACCACAACTTTTGGTGAAGCAGATAGATGAAATTGAATGGTCATTTTTGAAAAATTGTCATATTTTTAAAGGGGCAAGACAAAAATGACAAGGAATACACCCTTAAAAACAGTTACTAATTCAGCGCAAAATATGGAAAGCCAGGAATATGAAAGAACTATTGGTTAAAAAACTTTAATAGACCCTAACAAAGGGGAATTTGTCTGCAGGATTTCATAGTTATGGACAGTGTTTGATATGCAAGACAGTTAAGAGAGTACTGCCATTCACAACAATTGACCAAGAGTACAAAATAAAGGAGTTTACAATATGTCATTATAAAAATATTCTTTACCTTACTGTGTTTCAATGCAGATTTATACTTGAAATTAGGTGTGTGCACCCAGGTCATTTTTCAGGTTTGTGTTTTGTTTTTGGATCTGGCATGGTAAAGTTGGTGTACTGGGGATGATGATTTCGTTCTCCCTCTTTTCGTATTTGGATGTTAAACTGAGAAGTGTTCTGTGTTTGTCCTGTGACTACAGTCATTTGTTGTGATTTTAGACAGTTTTTTCCTCTCATTTCTACCTTTATTTCTGTCATATTTATTATTTATTTGCTGTCCTTCTTTTGTTCTTATCTTTTTTCTATCTTTTCTCTCATAATTTCCTCCTTTATAAGAGGATAAAATGTCTCATCTGTTCCATGCTGCTGGGCTGCTCTGTCATTATTTAAATAATGTGAGGGTTGGCAGCAGGGTGCCTGTACCTGGGGTAAGGGCAGGCACAGGGAGTGTCTCAGCAGAGTGGCTAGTGATGGTGCTGCTGCTAAGGGATGGGTTTGGCCTTGGGATAGGGCTTCCATTCTGGGCATCTCTGCGTAACCTAGAGCCATGTGACTAGCACACCAGTCAAATGGTCAGCACACAGGAAAAGCTGTGGATTGCCTGTTAGTGTGGTGGAGACAGTTGCTGTAAGCATGTCTCACAGTGTTGGAGCAATGGCGGAGTCTCATCTGCCAGCAGAGGTGTTACATTGGGATTGTATGTGTCCGTAGTTCAATACTGTTGCCCCACGGGACTGCGGGGGACCCTTCCAATGCGGCATAGACCGGTGGTGTCAAGATGGTCATGAGGTGAACAGGGTCCTGCTTATACTGGGGTTTTCAGTGAGGAGGTCGAAGGGCAGCACTCGATGGGTGGCGCAGGTCTGCAGGTCAGGGTGCTGTATCGCGGGATACAGGTTGCCGGCTTGAAGTCCCCGGCCGGTCATACGCAGATGCAGTAAGGTTAGGGTGGGGTTATTCAGGCACCCATCCTAGTTTAGACAGAGATGACAGGTGGGATTTGTCAGAGGTGACGTCAATATGTAAGTCTGTTATCTCTGACCTGGTCCAGGTTTTGGCTTCTAGCTGTAGGGCAGGGGGTCCTGCATCCTGTTGCTCAGTCATAAATGGAGCAGTTAATAGTATCTGCAGCCCTGACTGGACAGAGGGGGGCACAGCGGTGCTTAGGGAGGAGGAGAGTTATGCTGCTAATGGTGAATTGTTTTTGGATGTACAGATGTGTCCATGATTACCTTTATGAAAAAAGTGTCATGGTCTTCCATTCATGGCACTAGATAATCATCCTGTCAAGACATACATGACAGGCCATGTGTAAAACATCTGAAATATAGTACAGTACCACTTTTCAGACAGCAGGTGGCATTTTCAGAAACTGTGTAAACAGAAAGTCTGAGAAGAAGATTCTGTCCAGTGATACTGCAGGAATGCTTATAAAATGGCTTGCAGACTTTACCTACACATTCTGTACAGTAAAAGGTCCTACTGTAACTGCTATCACCATCTGAAACTAGCGATTGTTGAAAACTCGTTACAGCTTTTGATATCTAATTGGAAAATGGTGAAGTGTAAATCCAGTTTTACTATGTAGGAATCAAAAGACAGTGGTTTTTCACCTACAGTTTTTGTGGTGTAGTGGTAAAGTCACTGCATATCATAGAAGCTGCTTGAGGTTCAAATCCTAGTATCTGTAATTTTTTTTAAATCAAGAATAGATTTATACAGTGTATATTAATAATCATAATTTTCTTGTAAACCATTTATTTCATACACATATACCAATACTCGATCTGCACCCACTTTAATCTCCTTTTACAAGTTTTCCCATTGCTTTATTCAACACACAGGGGTAATGAGGAATTCATTTGTAGAGGCTTAACTCTTTCCACAGAAAGACAACTAGATATACAATATCTAGGTAGACAGGAGATAGGTCGACACCATATGGTCATTATTACACATTACATGCCTTTTTTATTTATGTTGAGTCTGTACTTGCTTTCTAGAACATCATGTTTTTTTTAAAGAAACATGAGACCCAGGTCCTGTTCAACAAATAGGCTGATCAGGCTGCAGCCTGGAGGGCTAGGTCCTGTGGGGGCACAGCAATGGCACAATAGATGCTTAGGCTCTACCTACTACTGGAAGCCGCAGTGGCGGGAGGGGGGGTGGGTCTCTGCAGATTACATGCAGATGGCATGGAAGATGGCCCTTCAAAAATGGCAGCTGCCTTATAGGATATAGATGCTAGAGGTATTACTAGACCATTACCCAGCACTACCCATAATGAACATGCGACCCCCCTGGTACTGAGCATGTAACCCCTATGGCAATGAGCATATGTAACCCCTGGCAATGAGCATGTAACCCCTGGCAACCAGCACATAAGTAGGAAAAATTATAATTAATGTACTGGGGGGCGGTCACTTCTGTATTAACCTAGGGCGGCTGGACCACTTAATCAGGCCCTGATGAGACCCCATCTTGTAGCATAAAGAGTTACAGGTGCAATTACCAAACAGTACCATTAGGTGCTAAATATTACATGTTACATGTGTTTTTGTCATATATGTGCTGAGTTTTTACTTGTTTTTGAGAATATAATTTTTTTTTAAAACTAATAAAATTTAAAATGTATGCATAGTTTAATCTAAATCATTGGTAGGTAAGTGCCCCACAAAGAAAGTACATTCTTTCTCTACTTTGCTTACAATTTACTCTATATACTCTCCTGGGAGCACCCCCATGATCCAGTAAATAACATATCCCATTATTAGGGAACACATTCACCACATTTATTTGGAGTAACCTACCTACAGTATTCCTCTACTACTCACTTGAGTTTATGTTACCAATGCTCCAGTCTTTCCCCCTCTCCAATTCCTCCATTTAGAATATCTAGGCAAAGATCGGCACCATTGGGGACATTGGCACAGGGCTGTGGAAAGGAAAGGCTCACTTTCAGACACTCACCTAAAGGTAAAAAACACAACTCTGGATTGGAATTGGTTTAGTTATTAGGCAGGTTGAAACACTGGCATCCCAGATCAAGACACCCAAGAAGAGTCCTGGGGAACTTTTACTGCACCAGGGGTTCCCAAGCTGTGTGCCGAGGCACTCTTTGGTGCCACGAGACACTTGCAGGGGTGTCTCAGGTTGGTCCAGAACCAAAATAAATTATTTATTGCCCAAGTGATAGGAAAAACAGTGCTACTGGCTGCCACTTATAAATTATTTGGCAATTAGAACCACAACCATGTCTACCACCACATAACTGGACCTAGGGGGACAATTAAGTACAATTTACGTAATCTAATATAATTTTTAAAATTTATCAATAAGAAACTTTTGGACTAGGGATGCCTTTAAAAAATGCTGATATTCTAGGGTGCCATTATTCAATAAAGTTTGGAAACCACTGTTACACTAATTAAGACTTACAATATAAATTTGAGCGGACATAGCGCATAATTCAGACCTGATCACTAGCAGGCGATTTTTGATTGCTGCGATCAGATAGTCGTCACCTACAGGGGGAGTGTATTTCAGCTGTGCAAGTGTGCGAACGCATGTGTAGCAGAGCTGTACAAACAGATCTTGTGCAGTTTCTCCACAACCCTGGACATACTCAGCCACTGCGATCACTTCAGCCTGTCCAGGACCGGAATTGACGTCAGGAATCCTCCTATCCAACACTTGGACATGCTTGCGTTTTTCCAACCACTCCCTGAATATGGTCAATCTCCTTTTGTTCACCTGTGCGATTGCTTTTTGCACACCATCCCGTCGCTGGCCGGAGGTCCCCATCGCTGCAGACCGATACGCCTGTGCATTTTGGTGCATAAGCATGCGCAGTTCAGACCTGATAACAGGCTGTATGAAAACGCAAAAGTACCAAAAAAAAACAAGTGGCGCTTAACAGTCATATAGTATAAAATATTTAATAAAAATACACATTAAATACAATGCAACAACCTCCCGGGGGTGTAAGACAATTATTAAAACATCACAATAATGTTGTGCAGCAGTGTGATAGATCAAAACACCTGATATTTGGTTAGAATACAGGTTGCAAACATGAAAAATAGCCACTGTTGACACAAGAGTCTCGGGATTACACAAAAAACAATATGTACACACTTGAAGGTGCAGCTGCAGAATAATTTCCAATTGTGTGACTCACAGTGGCATGCCCACAGAGTGGTACCCGTGACCCGGGTTGGAGTAGATTTGTTCAACAGATATTAGCAATGTAAACAGATAGTTGAAAAAAATATATAGAAATATAAATATGGTAAGTGAACCTGTTACCACTGGGCAGGAGCTTTCGATTCCTGCTCCCTGGTGTTGTCCCGTTAGCCAGGGAGATGATGTACACCAGAGCCTCAGCGGGATGAAGCAGTGTTGTAATGTGTGGGAGACTTGATTCGGGCGTCCTCACCGAGACGCTGCTGCATGCGGGAGCTCCGTGTCCCCTTTCACATTGGTCGTTTGCCGATGGAGCCGGAGTGGCAGGGGCCCGGCCAGAAGCACCGATCAACAGCCCGTCTGACGCTCGTATCACCCGTCAGTGTGGTAGCGGCTGTGGCTGAGGGCCGCGCGGGGTTGAAGCTGCGGGCTGGGGCGCTTATACTGCAGCCGTCGGTCTGGTTTCCCGTGCACGGCTCAGATGGAGATGGAAGTACACAGCGGTACCGGTCCTCATGAAATTTCCTGTATTCCTTTGTATGAAAACGCAGCCTAGCAATTAGGTCTGAATTACACCACACCATACTGAAATGTTGTATTCGTTCTCAATGTAAGCCAAGGACAAAAGAGCAACTGATTGATGGCATCAACAAGTTTTGGAAAAACGTTCTTACATTGGAGACTTGTCATAATTATGTAGACCATTTATTTTCTGTGCTGCCAGTGATAATAGAAAGAAATGGACGAGCCAGCTGCATGTAATTGGAATGGGTATGGGTCATATTGTAGACAATAAGAAGGTCAACAGTCATTAGGTCGACCAATATTGGTCAACAGGCCATATGTTGACACATCAAAAAGGTCTACATGGCATAGTTAGACAGTGTTGAAAGGTCAACACAATCAATAGGTCAACATAGAAAAGGTTTACATGAAAAAGGTTGCCATAAGTTTTTCATGATTTTTGGTGTCTATGTTGACATATGTCATCATGGACACCATATAAGTGTACTTCGTCCCGTCGCATGGCTTGCTTCGCTCACCATGCTACACTCGGCATACTATTGTAATCTAACTTTAAGTCCACTTGGATAGTAAAGTATGAAAAACCACCTGTTTTGGAAAAGAAAGGGAAAGACTCATGTTGACCTTTTTCTATTTTTGACGATCTTTTGTCAATGTTAACCTAAGGTATGTCAACCTTTTTCATGAGTTGACTTATGGCCGGTTGACCAATAGTGGTAGATCTATTGACTGTCACAACTCCAGTGAATTATCTCCAGTCCACTGCTACAGTACCTCCAGACTGCAGCACCCAGCAGCCCTTCCACCATCCACATCAATTCCAGTTTCACCATCCGTTCCAATGCAAGCCTTACTCCTCGGGCTGCCAAATCTCTTCCTGTGGGCTGCATCATCATATGTGTGCACGCACACTAATAATGCATAGAATTTGCATAAAGCGCCCTATACCTATCGTACTCATCCTTTCTGCAAATGCTTGAAATATCAAAAGTAGACTACCTGCTTAAATTAATTTGTAATATTTTAACTATAACATGTCCTCCACCCTAGTTTGACATTTGTTATGTTATCCTGGAAATGGTTTAAAGAAAAAGTAAAGTCACCTCTGCAACACTGTATACTGTAAATGTGTAGCGATTTGGGCTGCGTTTTAAGTGATTTGACTGAATCACTTAGAAAATCAGCACAAATCACTCTGTGTGTATGGACTATAGCAATAGTGATGCGCGTCCCCGCATGTCGCTATCGCTCATTTAGATAGTTCAAGCATGCTTGAAATAGCTAGTCATTGCCCGTGTTTTCTCTATTGAGAACACACGGCTGCCGATGGTCCAATACACTGGTCTGGTGATGCCCTGGTCAGAGGCCAGGGCATCGCCAGACCAGTGTATGGGACCATCTGCAGCCACTAACAGCTTTTGGAAATTCCAGTATCCATCAATGTGGATACTTAATAAAGGGGAGAGCCACGACGGACATTGCATAGGACAGAAGTATGCACTAAACCTTGCTAGGTGGAATACCCAGCCATAATCACTAGGATTCTGGTAATTATTTACCCAAGAATGGAAGTCCCATTATTAGACTATTTTTTCATTGCCTGAAGGACATTAGATGACCAATCTTATTAGTTAAAGACTATCACTGGCCTATTCAGATTGCACTAAGGGAGATAAATTGAGGTCAGGAGACTGGCACTGATGCTTTATTAAATTCTTTCAACAAATTTTAATTTATATTATGATTATTGTAAATTGTATGAATTTTGTGATATTAATATATATTATATGAATATTAATTACTTTTGAACAAGCACCTGATATAGCGCTGTTTTTACACAATTCTTGTAAAAAGCAATCTTAGACCTGGTATTACCAAACAATAGGGAATTGATATCAAATATTATAGTAGGGGACCCCATGGGAAACTGCAACCACAATATGGTCACATTCAATATTAGTTTCATAAGCAGCCTATATTGGCTCAACTAGGACTCTAAACTTTAGCAAAGCCAACTTTGACATGATGAGGGAAGATTTAAGGGTCATTGAATGGGAAACTTTGTTTCAAGGAAAAAATACTATGGTGAAATGGGAGGTATTAAAATCAATGCTCGATAATAATACTAATTTATTCCCATGAACAGCAAACAAAGGACTAAAAATTCCAAACCAATGTGGCTTAACAAAAAAGATTAAGGAACTAATGGGCAAAAAAGGTGAGCATTCAAAAAATACAAATCATACGGGAATGCAGAGTCATTCCAGCACTATAATATAAGGATTGTAACAAAATAAGCAAGAAAGCAATAAGACCGGCTAAAGTAGAAACTGAAAAACTAGTAGCAAAGGAAAGCAAATCAAACCCCATTTTTTTAATATATCAAAAGCAAAATATTAAAGAAGGAGAGTATAGGCCCTTTAAAGGACAAGCTGGGAGTCTTAAGCAAAAGCGATAATGACATACATAGCGGACAAATTAATGAGTTTTTATCATTGGTATTTACAAGAGAGGACCAGATGCAGGGACTAACACACAATCTCAACAAAGATAGTGTCCCACTGCAAAGTGCTTATTTAAGTGAGGAGGTAGTCTGTGACTGATTTAAAAAAAAAATAAGATTAATAAGTCACCTGGTCCCGACGGAATTCACCCAAGGGTTCTCATGGAGATTCATTCTGAACTAGCAGAAATGCTATATTTAATCTTCAATGACTCACTTACATCAGGTATGGTTCCCAAAGACTGGCATAAAGCAGAAATAGTGCCGATATTCAAAAAGGAAAGTAAAGCTGAACCGGGTAATTATAGACCAGTTAGTCTTACATCTATAGTGCGGAAAGTACTGGAAGGTACTCTAAGGGATAGTATACAGAAGTTCCTTAAAGCCAATAAGGTTATTAATAGGAACCAACATGGATTAGTGAAGGATAGATCATGTCAAACAAACTTACTAGGCTTTTATGAAACAGTGCGAACCTTGATCAGGGTAAGGAGGTGGATGTAATCTTTCTAGACTTTGCTAAAACTTTTGACACAGTACCGCACATGAAACTTATCTATAAGTTGCAAGAACTAGGGCTAGGGAGCACAATATGCACTTTGGTCAGAAATTGGTTAGATAATAGGGAGCAGCGCGTTGTGTTAAATGGAACTATTTCAAATTGGACTGAAGTACTAAGTTGTGTGCCACAAGGGTCTGTACTTGGACCAATATTGTTCAACATTTTCATTAACGATCTAGCAGTAGATCTAGAGAGCATGGTGTCAATTTTTGCAGATGATATTAAAGTGTGTAAAAACCCGAAAAAGGAGCAGGCAAGCTCAGAAATGCATTGTTGTGTGCAGTCTACCAAGCCAGCCGTCTACGACATCTGATCAGGGATCCGTGAAAGGAAGGGAGAAGTGGGGCGACTACTGCTGCAGGGGTTCACCAGCACCTTTCCCTCTAACAAGACCCGGTTGATGTGAGACCATTGAACTTTCTGTAGGTTGGCATGTGCAATTGTTTTTTATACTTTTTTTATATTTTTTATTTCCCTTAAATGCTGTTGTAGTCATCTGGGTCTTTTTTAAATAAAACCCACCTTCTTAAACTGGTCTTCTTGTCTGAGAGGACGTTTGACATCTGTGGGAAGTGTAAAGAAACCATGAAGTGTATGCGAGACTGAAATATGATGTAAGTTCATTCCTGCTATTATGGCTGCTGTAGAAACAGTTTAAAGAAACCATTATGTACATGCGGGACTGAACTAATATGTAAGTTTGTCTCCATAAATATTGTTGTGAAAGATTCAGAATTATACTGACCGGTGTGTGAGATCGCTATAACTTACCTGGGAGTGCAAGAGGCTGGTTACCATTTTTTGAATTTAGTATACATTTGTTGGAAGTGGGTACGCCTTCTGTTTTCCAGCCACCTGCCTGCACTCAGGAGGAGCGCAAAGAGAGACTAATCTAAACTACTATTTTAACCAAATAGTTTAAGGTTATAAATACAGAGCGGGATGCTGAGTCTCTTCAGAACGACTTAGTTAAACGGGAAGCATGGACAGCAAAATGGAGAATAAGCTTCAATACAGACAAGTTTAAGGTAAAGCACTTTGATAACAAGAACAAAAATAACACCTATATACTAAATGGGGTAAAATTAGGGAATTCTGTACTGGAAAAAGACTTAGGGGGTGATTCAGACCTGATAGCTAGCAGGCTATTTTTTGCACGGCAGCGATCAGGTAGTCACCGCCTACAGGGAAGGGAGTAATCGCTGTGCAGTGGTATGAACGCTTGTGCAGAGAGCTGCACAAACTAAAGTTTGTGCAGTCTCTGCACAGCTCAGGACTTACTCAGCCGCTGCGATGATCCTGGATGGAGCTGACATCAGGAACTCTCCCTGGAAACAGCCGGGCATGCCTGCATTTTCCTGGACACTCCCTGAAAATCGTGAGTTGCCACCCACGAACACCTTCTTCCTGTCAATCTTCTTGCGATTGCCACTGCAATTGCTTTTTCTGTAGAATCCGTAGCTGTCCGGTGACCCCCGTCACTGGTCAGTGACGCTCCTATGCATTGCGTCCCGCACGCATGCTCTGTTCAGACCCGATCACACGGCTGCAAAAAAGGCAGCATGCGATCGGGTTTAAATGACCCCCTTAGGTGTCCACATAGATAGCAAACTAAACAGCAGTACCCAAATTAGAAATGCAGCAAAGAAGGCTTATAAGGTATTAGCATGCATAAAATGGGGATTGATGCAAGGGATGAGAGTGTTATACTCCAATTATGTAAATCACTAGTGAGGCCACATCTTGAATACTGTGCACAATTTTTGGCACCATACTACAAAAAAGATATGTTGGAACTAGATAAGGTTTAGAGGCGGGCGACCAAACTATTTAAGGGGATGGATACACTGGAATACGAGGAAAGGCTTGCAAGGCTAGGCATGTTTACACTGGAAAATAGAAGACTAAGAGGGGACATTTACAAATATATAAGGGGACAATACACAGAGCTTGCAGGGGATCTGTTTTGGTAAGATCAACAGAGAGCACGTGGTCACCCACTTAGATTAGAGGAGAGGAGATTTCACACACAGAGGCGAAAAGGTTTTTTCACAGTAAGGACAATACGTATTTGGAAGATAGTAGCAGCAGTATGTCTTCAGAGGAGGGGTCTCTGGATTCAGTTCAGTGTGCCAATACAGCGGTTTTCTGTGGCTTGAGATCTAATAGAATGGAGGGTATTCACGTAGGCAGATATGTCAACATACTAAAGAAAATGAAACGATGACTTGCGCCCTAGCTGCAGCTTGAGACACGTCCCAAAGAACACCACTTCCTTTCTAGCTACAAAAACAATGACGGACGAACTCCAAGCGCTGCTATAAACCGGAACTCCTTGTGTTTGACAACCCTCAAAGGAAACAGAATGCACAATATTCTTATAGAAACTTCAGCATATGATTATTCACTTGAGATATCCTTCAACGACTGACCTTTATTATAGGCCCTATGTTCACATAAAGGTTTCTTTATCTTCTATGTAATGCACCGTAATCACATCATCTATGGTATATCGCTTATTGAAATAAAGCTCACCTTTATGATAAGCCCTATGTGCATCCAAAGGTATCTTTAACGAATCCACCCTCTTTGTCTTCTATGTAATGTACCACAATCACATCATCTATGGTATATCGCTTATTGAAATAAAGCTCACCTTTATGATAAGCCCTATGTGCATCCAAAGGTATCTTTAACGAATCCGCCCTCACTGGGATCCTTCAATGGTTTTGTATGTATATCCACAGCCTCACGATAGATTAAAACTCCATCAGTCCGTTTTAGATTAAAAAACTCAGATTTTCTTTAATTCTTACAATCACATAAAAATCTTAAAAAACTTAAAAAATTCCATACAGAAAATGGAGGTACCCCATAAACTTAACCGACAGGACCACTTCCACTCGCACCCCTAAGATGGAACCAGGGGAATAGGTACAAACCCACAAGGATCAGGAGTTAAAGCCAGTCCAGGAGGATGTCCTAGTGAGCGGTCAGGTACAGCCGGGGGTCCTCTACAGCAAACACCAACGCGTTTCGGATCTAAGTCCTTCCTCAGGGTGTGATAGTGGAAGTAATCCTCTCGGCCTTTTATACCCACTATCCATATCACATGACAGAATTTAGCCAATACGATTACTTTATCTTTAAAATCATACATTTCTATATGGTTACACAAATTCTAACCTATTCCCATTATATAATCGAAAACATTAAAATATATATATCAATTAAGAGTGATAATACATCCAAATAATGATAAAAATCCTTAATTCATATTTAATTGGTTCACACTAAAGTGAGGCTGTAATTCCATTTCTAATACTGTTGTCCATAAATATAACCCTGATCCTGGGTTAATATATCCATATTTTTCCACAGATTATTCCACCTTATTTGGATCCCATAAGTCTCCGCGGTTCGTTACTATGGAAACCGCACGTATGTCCATTGTCCTTTACCACTCAGCTGTGGTCTTTTATTGTGGTCCAGACTTCCGCCCTTTTAGAGCTTCCGGCTTCCGCCGTGCGGGTCTCCTTTTCTATATGTGAGCCGCACGTCCCAACCGGATGTCTTAGTAGCGATACGTCATATCCGGTATCTGGAACGCATACCGGAAGTCCATATTTTGCCGAGGTGGAACGCAAACCGTTATGTCACTCTCCCCAATGAAATATATAGAGAGAAATAGACATCCATTAGTTGTGTTATCCTCATACATAGCTCAATTTTACATGGTTTAAATACACAAAGATTACTCGATATACATTATTTAATATTAGAAGTAATTTATGTCAAAGAAACCATTTAGTCTCGAAATCTATATTGAGACCCCTCGGATGCAATGTTTTCAATTCGAAGATTTTTCTCATCTCTGCCCTCGCCAACCTATCCTCCTCATCTTTCCTACGCCAATTAGGACTTATACCCATAATTGCACAAAAACTAGCAAGATGATTGATATCACATTTGTGTATGTTTTTGAAGTGTAACGAAACATTATGAGTTTCCATTCCCTTTTTAATATTACGGACGTGTTCGGCCATACGTACTTTCAAAGCCCTAGTAGTACGTCCAACATACTGTGACCCACAAGTGCATTCAAGCAAATATACCACATGTTTAGTTGAACATGTTAAGAATTCTTTAATGAAAAAAGTTTGTTTAGTTTGTCTAGATGTATATTCCGTGATTTTACTTCTCTTATCACTACAGGTTATGCACATAATACATGTTCCACATCTATAGAACCCTTTAGATTTAATTCTAGTCTGCATCCTGGGAATAGCTATCACACTGCTCACAATATTATCACGCAGGTTTTTTGCTTTTCTATATACAAATCTGGGCCTATCAGAAATATATTCTTTCAGTATATGATCTCTAACGAGTATCTCCCAGTGTTTACCTACAATTTTTTCTACTTGTCTATATTGGCTATTATAGCCTGTGATGAAACTCACCTCGTTATTACCTTTATTATTTTTATTTCTTACTTTCCTTAAGAGATTTCACACACAGAGGCGAAAAGGTTTTTTCACAGTAAGGACAATACGTATTTGGAATTCCCTGCCTGAGAAAGTAGTAATAGCGGACTCAGTCAAAACTTTTCAGAATGGGCTAGATAATTTCCTAATGGATAAGGATATACAGGGTTATGGTGCATAGACACGCACTATAGTTATAAAAGAAGAGGAATAAACACAAAGGCCGACATTAGCAACAGACAAAATTAGTCCTAAAAATAATACAGCGTAGGAGACAACAAATAGGTTGAACTCGATGGACAAATTGTCTTTTTTCAACATCAGAAACTTTGTTACTATGTTACTATGATAGTAGCAGCAGTATGTCTTCAGAGGAGGGGTCTCTGGATTCAGTTCAGTGTGCCAATACAGCGGTTTTCTGAGGCTTGAGATCTAATAGAATGGAGGGTATTCACGTAGGCATATATGTCAACATGCTTGCTCTTAAAGAAAAGACCAAAACAAAACAGTAGCTTCTGCTCATCAGAAGTCTCACATATAGCAAGGATCTTTATATGTCCTACTGTATTTCAATTGGCAGAAGGGGATGTTGGTGTTTGCAGCCTGTTATTTGGAGACTCGGACCCAGGAGCATGTAAATGTGATGAAAAATATGTATTTCGTGTATGAATTAGCTATCATGGGGTGAGGGACTGCTTGGAGGGTTTATGATGAAGAATAAAGGAGGAAGCAGCATGGTAGGGCTGTCATGGATTTTGGTACAAAGGACATAGAGGTTTTTGTGGATTTTACTCAACTGCAGAAAGGTGCAAGGTAGATGTTATGCATTTAATAATGGGCAGTGTTATCTGGGGGCTAGGGGTCTTTTTTGGCATGTCTGTATCTGCTGCGGGGCACCCATCATGTTAAGGGCTGCTTTCAGCCAGCAGGAGGTGAGGGAGGTTTCAGAAAACAGCTGAACTGTGCACCCATGGGCCTCTGGCTCTAAGTAGGGCCCCCACCCAAGTGTGGGTAGACAAGTTGTTGGCATGGTTGGATAAGTACCCTCTTAGGGAGGATGCCGATCTGTTGAGGATCAGGGAATAATTTGGACGATTTTCTATTTATTGGTCCGGCAGGCTCAGTTAGGTTTAAGAAACTATTGGAAGATGCACTGGCTTTATTTTCTGACTTTGGGGTCCCGGTGGCAGAGGATAAGACAGTTAGTCCAGTATCAGTGCTGTCTTTTTTGGGAATTGAAATGATACTAGTGAAGGTTGTTGTCATTTGCCAGAGGACAAGGTGGAGCACCTCAGGGATGAGATTGTTCGGGCCTTAGCTATTGGCAAAGTTATGCTTAGACACGTTCAGTCTTTATTAGGTTTATTTAATTTAACATGCAGGATTATTCCTATGGGGAAGGTTTTTTGCAGAAAATTGGAAAGAGCTACACCTGGCATCAAGTGCCCCAGGCATTTTATATGTTTGTCCGGGGAGATTCTTAGGGACTTGTGTATATCGTGATCTGAATGGTGTGCATACAGTATTTGCCCATCAAGGCCTTTGTCCAATGTGGATATGCAGCTGTTTACTGATGCAGACGGTTCTCATGGTTTTGGGGCTTATTTGGCAGGTAGTTGGTGTGTGGACCAGTGGCCAGAAGAATGGCATTCTGAAGGATTGACCGGAAAAATGTTGCTGCTGGAATTGTTCCCTATCATGGTGGCTTTGGATCTCTGGCATACACAACGCTTCAGTGATTTTTTTGTGCCATAATTAAGGGGTGGTGCAGGCTGTAAATAGTCAATGGGCCTCTGGTCTGCCCACTTTGTGCCTGCTTACCCAAACTGTGCTGCATTGCCTGCAAGCAAACATTGTTTTTAGGGCCAGGCATGTGCCGGGAGTGGAGAATAGTGTTGCAGATGCGTTGTCGTGCTTTGACTGGGGGTGGTTTCTGGTGTGTGCATCAGATGCATATATATCTGGTGACCCTTGCCCATCTTCTGTATGGCTGGTAATTTGGCTGCATTGAATGGGCTAGCCATATGGTCCCTGGCCCCTTATACTCTTTTGGCCTACAGAGCCACAGTCCAAGGGTGGGAAAGCTATGCCTGACTGAGGCATAATCAAGGGAGGAGTAAACATGTTTTGCTTCTGACCTTTGTGTGGAGGTGTTTTGGCCGGTCTTTCTTATTTTTTGTGGCTTCAGGGGCCGGCATGATATCACTAAGACCTTTCTGCTGATGAGAGATATGAGGGGTTGGGTGAGAGTAGTCCCAGCCCAGAAGGACTCCCAGAAACCTATAGATGTGTCTTTATTGGGGCACTTGTCTCGGGTCCTTTCGGAGGTATGCACATCCTTTTTCGAGACACTTTTATTTTGCTTATATTTTGTTATGACCTTTTTTGGCATGTTTAGAGTTGGGGAATTGGTGGCAGCATCACAGAGGTCAGTGTCTTATACAGTATGCTACTAAAGCACATGGTGTTGGGTGTGGATGCAGTTGGGTGCAGAATACAGCATTCCAAAATTGATCAGTTGGACAGTGATAAGTAGTTGGGTGGTGCTGCAGAGTTTTAGTGATGCCAAAGTTTACCCAGTAGTATTGGCTAGTCGGTACATGAGAGTGCATTCAGCAGGTCCAGGTCCCTGGTTGCAGCATGAGGATGGTTACCCGGTTACACAGTATAAGTTTCAAAGGGTTTTGAAATGTTGTATTCGACTACTCAGCTAACCTGAAGATTATGGCATGCATTGTTTTCATATAAAGGCAGCGACCTTGGCAGCAGTTGTAGGACATTCGGGGAAAGAGATTTGGGTTTGGGTCGTTGGAAGTCTGATGTATTTTTTGCAGATATGTCAGACTTTGACCTATGGGTTCTCTTATGCCAGACTTGAAGATTAGCCATTCACCATATTAGGGGGCCTTGAGGAATTTTCTTATCCTGTCAGGTGCCTTAAGCCTTGGGAATACATCCGCTCAGCAGGTTTGTTATTTTGCCTCTCACCAAGTCTGGTTCTCCTGTCTCCTACCTGCCCTCCACTTCATGTCACCTTAGAGCCCAACATATCTCTGTATGTTTACTGTTGCACTGCCACATGTAGTAACACTATACTACTTGTTATCAGGTTTTTTGGGTCATTTCTGGTTATTGGTTTTGTGTAATTTTTCATTATTGTGGTGGTTGGTTATGGTTGTTCTTATTGTTCTTTTTAGGCATGCGCTTGGACGAGTGTCCGATTTGAATCATTGGGCACTCTTACATCTATCTCAGGGAGCAATCTGGGATTGTTTCTCTAAAGTCCCCAGAGGCAGAGCTGTTTTGCTGGATCGACAGAATGGGACTGCGGTAGCTGCACGTCATCGACTTGTTCTGGAGTCTGCTCCAGAGATTCGGATGTCCGCTCAGGGTGATCTTCTATGTCAGGGGTAATGACCTGACCACTAGGTCGGGTATGGACCTTCAAAAGACAATCACCAGGGATTTGGTCAGTTTAGCAGTTAGGTTGCCTTTTGTCTCTATAGGTTGCTCAGAAATTGTGCAGCGATTAGTCCCTTAGTCATGTGGCAAAGGCATTAGTGTTAAAAAACAAAAATGATGCATTCTACAGTAAAAATAAATCCGTACATTGGGGGTAATTCCAAGTTGATCGCAGCAGGATTTTTTTTTAGCAGTTGTGCAAAACCATGTGCACTGCAGGGGAGGCAGATATAACATGTGCAGAGAGAGTTAGATTTGGGTGGGTTATTTTGTTTCTGTGCAGGGTAAATACTGGCTGCTTTATTTTTACACTGCAATTTAAATTGCAGATTGAACACACCACACCCAAATCTAACTCTCTCTGCACATGTTATATCTGCCTCCCCTGCAGTGCACATGGTTTTGCCCAACTGCTAAAAAAAAATCCTGCTGCGATCAACTCAGAATTACCCCAATAATGTACAAATGGGCTTCCTTACACAAAATGACTGGTTGGTGGGTTTGAATCTGCACATAGCGCACATTACCAATTCACTAAAACTTACTCTGCTCAGGATGGAACATAGTCATATTTTAATAAACATAACATTTACACTAATTACATACAAAAACTTTTAACCTCTTCAGGGATAGTGCCACTAATTTACCAAATGCAAACATTTATGTGTACTCTAAAAGTATTTATACTAATTATTTCCAAAAAAATAGTACAAAAAAAGTTTAATATTTTACTTAAACCAAAAAGGTATGTCAAATGTATATATTTTTCTGTAAAGAGGCCCAAAAAATTACACTTGCTACTGATTTAGGTTGTTACAGTTAAAAGGGAACTCCATGTAGTGGACTAGTGCAGCTTGTCCTCCCGTCCTTCAACCCTCGCGGTGCTCCTCAGCCATATTCACCGTCATGATTTATTTGATGTCACCTTACCTCTTCTTAATGTTCCTGAGCTCCCAACAGCAGGAGATAACCATGTTTACTGTGTCCAGGACTGACCTCCCCATGGCCTTCTTCAAGGACGCAGGGGTTATATATGCCTGGGCACCCAGCAGGCATGGTATGGACCAGGATGCAGTTTTCTTCATAAAAAAATCTCTCTATATAACCTAACCTGGTTTTGCCAGGTGCAGATGCCGCTGTTTACTCATAACTGTCCTCCACTCAACTTTCCAGCACCTTCTGCTGCTCACACTCATCTGGCTCTGTATCAGACACAGGCTGATTCTAGGACATGGCTTCATCCTCCTCCTCCACCAGCCTCCAACTCTCTCTGCCCACTCTCCAGGATGCCATGCCTTTTCAACTATCTGGCAAACTCTCCAAACAATACTCCAACCTCATGCTATCTATCTATCTATCTATCTATCTATCTATCTGTCTGTCTATCTATCTATCACAAACCATCGCCTCCTCCTCTCAAAAATGCCTACTACTCTTCAAAGGATAAATAGAGGACTTGGGTTTATATAGGGTGTGTAATGCTTTAATCATGAGACTTTTGGGTGCCAATGGGTGACTTTCTCTCATACTGTGCAACTGTTATACTAAAAGACACATTTCAGTTGGCCTGGAATAGTTGGACGGTTCCTGGTCTAAATCCCACAAGGAGTTGGATCGGATTTGCTTTCAGAGAGCAAAAGAACAAGATTTGCTTTCAGAGAGCAAAATACACATACCATTACATTGGCCAAGTTCCAGGAAAAATTTGCACAGTATAATGTCCAATTTTTTCCTATGTTTTCAGAATGCTAAACTCATCTCCCACTGCATCCTGGCTATTATCTTCTAGAAGGTGGTAGAAAAATGAAAAGTACGATCTGATTATTTGCTATAGGAAACTGCTTATTGTCTGTTGCATAAATTAATGGGACTGGTTGGGTTGAAGCTAGGTATGCAAAAGATAACAGTAAACTGCAATATTCAAGATATTACTAATATTAGCATAGCACTAGACCTATCAAGTTTTCTGACTATGGGGGTCATTCCAAGTTGATCGTAGCTGTGCTAAATTTAGCACAGCTACGATCATCTTCCCTGACATGCGGGGGGACGCCCAGCACAGGGCTAGTCCGCCCCGCATGTCAGTACGGCCCCCCCTGCACAAATACAAAAGCATCGCACAGTGGCGATGCCTTTGTATTTGAGGAGTAACTTCCGGCCAGCGCAGCTCCTGTGGCTGGCCGGGAGTTAATTGTTGCTGACATCACGCAGCCACCGCGGCCCACCCCCCCCAATGGTCAAGCCATGCCTGTGTTGGCCGGACCACTATCCCTAAACAGCAACTTAACACAGCCATCCAGCCCCCTCCCACCGAGCGACCGCCTCTGTCTCAGAGCGATCGCTAGGCAATGAAAGTTGCCATGCGCTGGCGTACTGCGGCACCGGCGCATGCGCAGTTCCGACCCAATCACTGCGCTGCGACAAACTGCAGCGAGCGATCGGGTTGGAATGACCCCCAATATGAGCTTATTCACAGATGTATGTAAAAACAATGTTTATGCACATCTCAAATGTTTCTGATTGGCACATGTCTAGGTTTCACACTGCGCATGTGCAGATCTGTGGATGTGAAGGGCAGGTATGGGTTGCATTCTTGAAAACAGGGCCCCATTTTAGAGGCATGCCTAGGCCAGTGTCTGCATCTTCTGATGCAGATTTACTAGATTTGGCACTGGAGATGAGGGAGCCATTCTGAGTAGCCTTTTGCTCACTCAGCTGGCCAATGCTTAAAATGGTGATCCAATGCTGAGTCTTTGGATGCAGCACTGAAATTTTAGAGACTGGCAGTGGGCCTCTTTTCACTTCAGGTGTCTCCTGCAGCATTACCATATAAAAATACAGCAGCTGCAATTTAAATCAATTTCTGAATCAAGCCCCTTGGTTTTATTAGTCCAAATGTGTGCTTTATCACACATCAAATAGTTTTATGGTCCTCATTATATATAAGGTCAGGAGAGGTCTGCAGTAATGCCAGAGATGTCGTTAGTCAGAATAAGCAGCCATAAACAGATTCACTTGTGGTGAAAACAAATACACATAACTCATTATTAAAAGGAAGCTAAAAACAGTTAGACACACATACATGTAGGCATTTCAAGATCAGCCAGGATAGCCAGCTACAAAACTCATTATTTAAACTTTTGGCTTCACATACCACTTGAACAAAACAATACTAAAAATAAGTGGTGTCCCCAGAACTAATGAAAATAGTCTGACTGGAGCAGCTGGAACTACATCTATATACTTATAATGGCTCTTTCTCACAGTTAACTGATATCAAGACTGTGAGGAAAATACATTATAATGTAAACATATGTTATTCCTGCTAGTCTATGTTCATTAATTTGGGGGGCTTCAGGGTAAAAGGATTTTTTTTTTAAATAACAATTTGTGTTTGTATTCATTTGCTGTTTTCCTTGATGCACTACAAGTGCCAGGATGCCTGGATACCAGGACAAGCTGGCACTTATGTTTTTTTATTTTTAGCACACAGGCATTCTGATGGACACATTGCGTAACCTCTTTTTTTTTCAACTTATTACCCTGTTTTCAGCAGGCATCAGGTACAGGAAAAGCACTAATGATAATTACACTAGGACATTTTTTTAAGGCATGGCACTCTCTGGGGACTCCTGTCTTTTTCCAGCTGGCCTAAGGTTAGTGAAATGACACTTCAGGTCTCCTCTCTATGGTTGCATCAGCTGTCCCAGATGGCCAAGCATATGAAATCAATGGGATCCGATGCCATTTTTTAAATATATATGACTACATATAACCTAGGGATCAGTGCAGTTGTTGCAAACTATTTATGGTAGAATAGGGGTTTTGGTGTGTAATTGTAACACAACAGCATTTTAAAACCAGTTAGCGTTAACAGTGTTTTTCCTTTTTTTTTTTAAAACATGGTCAAAACTGATGCTTAGTAAATGCTAGATTTTGACCCCATAAATCTGCCAGTGAATCTCATTGGTCTTAAAGTGACATTAAACCCACTGCTTAGTAAATGTATCTCCTTATCTCTTTGGAGTGTTGCTCAAATACTGTATATGGTGAACAGCGGATAAATTTCAGTGAAAACTTATAGTACTACTGCAAGCAATTAACGACTATCTATAATTTATCTATTATGTAAATCAGATAATACTTTTTATAATAAACAAAAAATGTAAAAATCAACTTCTTCCCTTTTTCATATGATGGTGGATTTATATTGTTTGACAGTGATGAACCAGCTTTGATACCCATTCTTCAGTATTTGATTGAGAAGAAACATAGCAAAGGTTCATACGCAAATCATTTCTTTCAGGTTATGAAAATCCTAACCCTTGAAGCTAGACTGAGACTCCTTGACCCATAAACTTCAGGATGGCTAGATGGATTTTATTCTCCTCAATTCACACAAGATAGGCTCACAGAGCTAGCTTACTTGTACCCATTACACTCAGTATCCTGGATGGAAAGGGAAAAACTTAAATTTTATTATTATTTACAATATCCTCAAAAAGTACCAGAGCAAGTAGGCATTACAAGTAATTTAGAATGCTAGGATCCATATATCACCTAAATCTGTTGTTTTAAATTGCAAACCCAATGGGTATTGTATTATAGTTTTTGGTCCATCATTCCATAAGAAATTGTGAAACTTTAAGACTTAAGACCTGCAAAGGTAGCACAGTAAAATTGGTATACTAAGCTGTAGAACATATAATTTGCCATCATAATAGCATTGTAGTGTTCTGACATTGCAGTTTATTAAGAGGGACAAAGAGTTTGTTGCTGAATTACAATATATGCCTCGGGGATCTAACCAGGTCAGGAGGGAACTATTTACAGAAAGATCAAACAATTTGCTTTTGGCTCATATTGCTCATTGCATCTTAGAGTATCTGTTATTCATATCACAATATCACCATATTATATTACATGTTTGGGTCATTAATTTACATTCTGTGATACACAAATAAAATGAGATGAATAATATCAAACAAATCTACTCCATTTGCACTGGTCCCATAGGTGTAAAGTTATCACACAGAGACCAGATATAATTAATATAGAAAGAACAGGTGGTAACACCAATGCAACTCTCAGAACTAAACAGGGCATATGTTTAGGGTGCAATAACACTGGTTAGTAGAATAGTTCTTACTGCTGAATTCAAACATAGTTTTGGAATGTCTCTAGCAAGTAGGGATTTTGAGTGACACCGAATTAAAGTTTAAATATTGTTTATTAACAATACATACATAATAAACAATTAACTCACTTAAATCACAGAAATATAGGATTTTGGGCTGTATTTTGCCTCAGGAGCATTCCATTTAAGGGTCCACCAATAGTCAACAGGTATAGTTGGACTTTACTTGCCCTGATATCACTTTTCCATTATAGAAATATCCTGGAGGAACAGTTTGACATGTTCTTTGCTGACTGCTCAAAGATTTTCTGGGAAATAATCCAGTTGCAAGTCAAAGAGTGGTACTTATGGAAACTTATTTCCATTATGGAGAACCACAGATTTTAAGCTAACTTTAGAATAATCGATAAATACATGCCAATCCTCTAGTGACCAAGTGCTTCAATAATATAATTAACATCATTAAAAAAAACAAGGCCATCTTCAAGAGAAAAGACATCCTTAACGTTATTATGCCTATATCTAAAAACGGATTACATATGCTTTACTGGCGAATGGGATGCCTGCTTTCAATATCCTGACAGCAGCATCCGACCCACTAGAATGCTGGTAGCAGGGCGAGTGCTAAGAGTCTCTTTGCGGGCTTGCTGCGCTCGCCACACTGCAGGCTTGGTAGCTCGCTCTGCTCGCCACAGGATCTATTCCCGCTATATGGGTGTCAAGGACACCCATGAGTGGGAATAGCCCCGGTGCACCAGGATTTCAGCTGCCAGCATTGTTGGCTGTTGGGATTTCTGCATTGGTATCCTGAACGCTGAGATCCCAACAGCCGGCATTTTAATTACAACCCCTAAAAACACATACTTTTGTGTCTTTGTGGGGTAACATAGTAATTAAGGTTGAAAAGAGGCAATTTGCCCATCGTGTTCAACCTGTATTAAGTTGTGATGAATCTTATACCCGTTGAGTAATGTTTTATGACTAGTTAACTACTATAACTCATATAACCCCCGGATTAACCATTTTGATTTTTTAAATATTATAACCTTGGATATCATTTTCATTCAGAAATGTGTCCATTCCTTTTTTAAATCCATTTACAGAGTACGCCATTACCACCTTCCCTTGCAGGGAATTCCACATCCTAATTGCCCTAACAGTGAAGAACCCTTTCCTCCGTCGCGTTCAGAACTTTCTCTCCTCCAGCCGCAGCGAGTGCCCACGTGTCCTAAACTGTGTTCTATTAATAAATAATTCCTCTGATAACTCTTTGTAATGCCCCTTTACATATTTGAAGATATTAATAATATCCCCTCTTAGACGCCTCTTTTCTAGTGTATACATGTGCAACCTATTTAGCCTTTCCTCATAATCCAGTCCCTCTAGGCCTTTAATCAATTTAGTAGCTCACCTTTGGACCCTTTCAAGTTCACAGATATCTTTTTATACAGTGGTGCCCAAAACTGAACACAATATTCCAGGTGTGGACGTACCAATGCTTTATACAGCAGCAGGATTACATCCGAGTTCCTTGACTCAATTCCCTGTTTTATGCACGCTAGCACCTTACTTGCCTTCATTACTGTGCTTTGACATTGTGTATGGTTATTAAACCTATTATCAATGAGTACCCCCAAATCCTTTTCCAAATCTGTTTTACTTAGTCGTTCCCCATTTAGTATGTAGGCTGCAAGTTTGTTTTTAGTCCCGAAATGCATAACCTTGCATTTGTCTGTATTGAACCTCATTTTCCATTTAGATGCCCAGAGTTCAAGTTTAGATAGATCATCCAATTCCGAGTTAATTACCTTAAACAGTTTAGTATCATCTGCAAAGATTGACACCATGCTTTCCAGGCCTATTTCTAGGTCATTGATACATATGTTGAACAGTAGTGGACCGAGTACGGAGCCTTGTGGTATACCGCTGACTACTGGGGACCAGGTTGAGTACTTCCCTTTGACCACTACTCGCTGTACCCTGCTATCCAAGCAGTTACTTATCCATGTGCAAATAGTTTTTCCTAGGCCAAGCTCCTTTAGTAGTGCAAGATGGAATTGTCTCCCACTCACAACTATGTTGGATATTAAAAAGGACATGTATAGTTTAACAAACCAAGCATTTCAGCAACAGGGACTGCCACTTTTGTGGCAAAAGTGCTTGGTTTGTTTGGACCCCACAACATTTTTTTGGGAAGAACTACTTCCAATCACTAATGATGAGGTTGATGACAACATTGTTAATTACATTATAATCTTGTAAAATATTTTTTTATGAACTTGCTTCAAATTATTTGACATGAAGGAGGTGCCTAGCTAGCTAGTGTCCCTATCTCTACTAACTTTGGCTTCACAAATGGAACAGATGCCTTTATAAACATTGTCAGGATTTGGGTAAAAATAATTCCACACCCAATAGGTGGATTTTTTGGACTTATACCCAGGCATCACAAAGACTTTATTTTTAGCGTGGGCAAGAACTGCAGCCACTGGTGAATGACTTACACAAACAGAATCATCAACATCCTCAGTGTCAGATAGTATTAGTACACACATAACTCTCCTATCCTGCCACTTCCACAGAACCACCACTTAAAAATAAAGGCCAAGGACTGAGTAATTTCTTGCCACTTTATGTGGTGAATGGGATGTTGGCAACTTTATGTTTTTCTGCAACAAACTTTCCCTTTATGAGAGGTGTTTTTTCTTTGGCACTGTACAGATGTGTCCAGTTACATCTAGCCTCACTGCATGTTAATCAGCCCTTTGGTAGCACTGAGAGTCTTTACTTGCAACTTTTTCCATTAAAATGTTGTGACAAGGATGCTCAAGCAGCTTATGCTGATTGAAATTATATGCAGCATGTCTATATTCTGTGTGCAACCATGGCTGTATCGGCATACAAAATGGAATATTACAGTGTTTTCCAAGAAACATACCATTTTGTGTGCAGATACAGCCACAGGCGCACAGAGAAATTAATCAGCAGAGTCTGCTTGTGCATCCTATTCACATAGCGATACAAATAAGATGCATTTTTCGGCAAAAAAAAGAAAGAAAAGCATGATGCTAACAGAGCTGCTTGGGACTTGTCAGGTTACTCACTCCAGGCATCTCCCACTACTGTATGTGTCATATTTGTGCAAGAAGTATGAGCACACATCTATATATTGGTGTTTTAATTTTAGATTCCCTTACTCAAACCCTATATGACCTTGAGCATCAGCTTTAGAATCCGACTTGGGATACCAGTCTTGTGGGAAAACCCAAGCCGCAGCTAATATATACTCAGATATCCTAAAATCCGAACTGCTTATCTCTAATAAATATCAACTAGTAAAATAAAAACCAATGGCATTAAATGCTTACAGAACAAACTCTGGCCACCAACTGGATAGGAATGGTGACTTAGTAAGAAAGGGTTTACTTGCATAGTCATGACTCCTATGACTCATCATGTCCAAAGTGCATTATCCAACAGAATGTGACTCAACTGTCAATAATTCTGTATCCTTCTTAACTTATACTAATCTCTTTCCAGAATAGTATAATTAAAGGAAACAATGGAATTTTACTGTAGAAAAAATGTATATGCTCTTTAAATGGGTTAAATATCATAATATATATTCTTTAAAAAAATGTTTTTATTGAAGCAATGAATGTTACAATAAAGAGCACATATAAAGCAACAGAGTTTCTGGCAGTCTACATTCTTCATAAGGAAATTAAGTAATTGAGAATGCTACTGTATCAATGCTATAGTATACAGTACAAAGTTTCTTAAATACAAGAGAAAATCATGGATGTTATGTACATTGTACATGTTGAGAAGACACTAATTATGTGTCACTAGGACTTATTATCCATGGTAGAATCAAATACAAAGATTAAAAAGAAAAAAAACTAGTAATGGTAATATTTATGGTATCCTATTGCAGGCCATTTTCATCGGCCGAAAACAGACCTGCAATCACGTAAAAACACATGGGATCAGGGATAAGTCTCCAGATCCCATACATTATCATGGCTGCGGCAGCCGCTTATCATGGATTATGCTTCTGGTGCCTGAGGCACCCAAAGAATAATCCATGGGGAAGAGCACACTGCTAAGGGGCTAATAGCATAGCCACCGGTGATACAATTACCCACGATCATCTTTGGATGTAGCCATGATAGTCTTTGCTGTGATGCAGCATGCTGCAACACGGCTTGCTGCAAGGCATGCCAGGCTGCAACTATTCGCAGTTGGCAATCACTCCATGAATTCTTAAGGGACTTAATGCAGTGATCACTGGCTGCGAATAGTCACAGTCTAACATGCCATGCAGCATCGCAGTAAGATGAGCATGGATACATCTGTACTACAGTACGGAACAGTACATCTGCATTTTTTAAATTTGGAAATTTGAGAAAAAAATGCTCAAAATTATGTATTGTTAAAGCCAAAGTGCTTTAAATCTGAAATTACTTGTTCTGGTACAACTGATTAAATGTGTTACCTTTTTCCCCATAGGATGATGCTATCATCTGTTCTCTTGAAGTATAAAAATGTCTTATGACCTAAGTGAGAAATTTAGCTTGATATATTTTATGAAGTCTATATGGATCAGCACATTCCCTCTGCTATTGTTGTCTAAAATTCCTGTCTTGTAATTTTGTTTGAAATTAATTATAGGGAGCATATACTAATTAACATAGAGGTTGTCATTGATATGTACTGTACATAATATAGTAGATTGTATTACAAATTGTTTCTTATGCTGAGCTACCCAATAGTATTACTGGTAAAATCCAATCCAATTATGCAACTAAAATATTTATATTAATATGTAACATTTGTCATTTTATTAATTGCATATTTGTATATTGTAAATGTAATATATTTACTGTTTTATTTTCTTTGCACTTAATTATTTTATTTGATGCTCATTACATACAGCTTTTTTTATTCCTTTATACACAGGTGGTAAAATAGAGTTGCAAGACTTTAGCTAGGTAACAAAGTTATTGCAGAGATTTATGACATGTCACACCCCATTTGCCTCTTTCCACACCACTGGTGAAAGTCATTATTTTTTATGTTGCACCATTTTTGAGGGATGATCAGTTGTGTGGTAATCAATCTCATTATGTAAAGATGAGCTTTTTGTCTAATGCCTCTAAATCACTAGAAAACATTTATGCAATGTCTTTCAAAGAATAGGTATTAATAATTATGAATACTGTGTGTATGACCCTCTGTCCTATTTTATAATAAAGTATCAATTCTGTGTGTACATAGTCATCAATGACACCAATGTAATACATTACCCTGAATTAAACAAAACAAAATATTTTAGGTATAAAAATTTGAAATAAATGATTAACCGCTTTAACCTCTGTAAGGTTCCACTTTTCAAAGCGTGAACAAAATATAATATCAGTTTTTTTAACCATGTGTACTTTAGGTCATACCTACTCCCCAGCTATTTTCCATGAAGCAATTACATGCTTGCAAATGTTACTATTTTTATATGCCAACATCTGTTTTATTTATGTGGTCAGCATTCATGTTTCCATTTTTTTTAAATATTTGCTTGCCTTGGATTTTGAACTGTTTTTTTTTCTATCCAAAATATGTTTTTCTGATAATATGTCAGTGGTTCTTGATTATGCTGACTCTTCATTCTTTTGAGACCTTTCTGAGGTCTGATTACTGTACCACATTCCCTACAGTACTGTATATCACTCGTGCTTGATAAGGTTAATTGTCTGCCCTTATCCTTCACATCACAACCCTTGCAATGTCCTCAAGCCTTAAAAGGCATCTAAGTTTTTTATTTCTGTCTCCAAAAGATCTCTTTAAGTACTTAACTGACACAGTTGTATGCTCTGCAACCACAGCTACTGTATATGGGCCTTCTCTGAAACGGTCATATCTTGTGTGACCGTGCTGTCCTCCACCATCCCCAGGCAATTTAAGAGGTAAAGAATTATGCAATTGTTGGCAGACACAGCAACCATGTCAGTGAAAATCCAGTTGGCCTGTTTTTATCCCATGCAACCATGCCAGGTACTGTAAGTGATTAAATGTACCCTCAAAAGTAAACTCTTCCCAGAAGCCTAATAACCTTCCTCCAATATCTCCTACCACTGCATTCATTATCTCTTCCTCCTTTCCATCTTTGTGACAACCTTTGTTCCTTCTAGGGCAGTGGTTCTCAACCTCAACTCTCAAATGTTACAAACAGGTGATGTTTTGAGGATATCTGTCTGTGGAAGCAGGTGAGATAATTACTGAAGCAGCAAAATAGATTAGTTCATCTGTGCATGAATAAAGAAATCCACAAAACCAGTTGATGGTACTTGAGGACTGTAGTTGAGTACCTCTGCTGTAGAATGTAGCGTCATCTCTTCTTTTGTTATTGCTATGTATTTATAGCAGGTTGTAATTCTATGATATTTTATATAATATTCATATTTTGGGAACTTATCTTTGTAATGTTAGAGTATGCTCCATCCTCTTTTGTATGGTCAAATGAACACTAAATTCAATATATAAATATAACAAAATAATTATAATTATAACAAAATTAAATTGAAATTCAAGTTAGTAAATCTCCCCAATGTCACTTATAGTGAAGGACAAACATCCCATATTTTCCATACATCTCTGTGGCCAGGGGCATCAGATACTCCTAGGGGTTGATTCTGAGTCATATGGCTCTTTCTTCATGGATGTAAATAGAGAGTTCATGCATACAGCACATGTACAGTAGATACTTTATGCATGGCTGTGTATGTTCATCATATTCTATGTCAGCTGCAACTTGGGCAGATCTGTCTTTCTGTGACATGAAGACTTTTGGAGTGGGAGCTGGTTGGTGACAGGGTGATCACATGAAAGCACTCTGACATGTGAGAGGGTCATATGAGTATTATGGATGTAAATCAAAAGCAATATGCGCAGTATGAGCAAAGGAATCCTGTTTTTGATGGATCCCTTCCACCTTCTGTAGCATGGTGTTGGTGCAAGTGCAGATACTAATGGCGATGGTTGCGGTGGTTGGCATAAATTCAATGAGTGGCACTGGTTTCCTCTTACATTTACAGGAGTTTCCACATTACTGTACTTGAAGGTACAGCACAGTAGTAAATCACACTTCCTCTGCTGACCATAACTAAAGCCACTTTACATGCGACTCAGAATTAGCCACTTAATGTGCAAATGGATTTGAAAATGTAAATACTGTACCAATAAAATATATTTTTTCTTTATAAATACAGTCTTGGGATTTAAAGGCAAAACTAAACTTGTATTTCCCTTACAGCTTTAAGTCTTGAGAATACTATTCTTAGTGTAGAGTCAATACATGAAAGCAACAAGAACCAGGATCTTTAAGGACCTTGAGGCACATTCATACCTTTTTTCTTGTAGATCAGTCAGGCTTCAAAGGCCGGGTACACGTGAAGTGGTTGAGGGAGATTTTATAGTGAACTTTTGTTGGGAGATAGGCAGATATAGTTAGTCTTATGAGTGAATCTAGCTTGTATACAGATGTCAACATTGTAAAGACTAAAGTGTTTATAGGGTGATGTCAAAAGCCAAGTTGACTCCCATTACATTAAAGTTCCAGTGCCTTCTACATGTATTCTGTGGTTCTGGAGTGTTCTCATTTAAATAAACATGCAGGCTTCACTGTCTCAAGATTCAATAGTAATTATCAATACCTGTAATATACTACGTAACGCATCACAGAGCATCACCGTGATCATCATATAACACAGAGAACATCACAGTGACTACCATATAATACAGAGACCATTAGTGACTACCAGTTATTAATAAATAACCTGGAAAGTTTATCTGCAGACTCACTTGCCAGTTTGGCACCACTTATCCTGAGGTCTCAGAGTATAAGCAAAGCACAGATTTTAATCAATGACCCCCACAATGGTATATGGTCCTCAGTATTGCACTCTGCAGTTTGTGGCCCTCCAGGTAAGCATCAGACATGGCAAGGATAGTTTGAGAAGAACACCAAGGCACTTTGGGGCAGAATGTAGATATGGTCAAACAAGATGGATCTTTAGCAGGGGACAGGCAATGAGTGATCAGAATTCAGTCTGAGGATAGAGTTGGAGATATCAGAGCAAACAAGAAACACTCCAGGTTAAAGGCAAGCTGCTAACAAAGAAAATTCCAGTAATAGGCCATAGACAGTAATCTTCAAACAAACCGCAGCATGTGCAGGCTTAATCCCAAGGATAGGTAATTTCACCAACAGTGGATGTGTTCACTTCCCACTATACCTCTATACCCACTGCCTGCAGGAGATTGGCTTTTGTCAAGAAGTGGGCTGAGGTCAAACATACAAAAAGTAAACAGTAAACAAATCTCATCTGTTTGGCTCAATGGCTGCAGCACTGGAATCTAGACTTCAATGTCCAGTGATTAAAGCCCAAGCTGCTCATCAGACTATTTTATTATCAGATCAATCATATTCTAACAATAACCTTTCTTGAAGAGAGGTCAAGGGACCCCAATATTAAAGTTTTGAGGTTAACTTTTTACATGAAATGGAATCTAAAGCTGGGTACATAATAGATGACCTGTGTACCTAGCCGACGGCAGATGCAATGGAATGATAGAATATATTGTGCGGTCCATACGCAGTGTACAATCTGTTTAACAACTAGATGATATATAGTTCCCTGCCACATCAGAAAGCATGGGGTTGTTATCAGCCACATCTTCAGATTGAGCAGCCTGTAGGGACGAACTGAAGATGCAGTGAGCAATGATACAGGAGCATGCATAGTGCATACACTCTAGACAATTTGACCAATTTGTAATCTTGATCCATCAAGAATGGGCAAAACATTCAAATTATTGTCTAGTATGTACCCAGCTTTAGATCTCTCTTCATTCCCATCCCCTTCTACAAGGTCTAGAGTCTTCTTGGAGTCAATGATCTTCTCAATTTCTTTCTGCTATTGACCACTGATGGTAGGCAGAGCAGATGGAGTCTTAAGACACGGTTTATTAGCATAGAACATTGCTTTGAAGAGAAAATAATAGAAAGTTCTGTGTATTTTTAATAAGGCTAAAATATCAATCTGAAAACTGATAGCACTCCATAATTTTAAAAGAACCTATAAACTTTGGTCCAAGTATATTGGAAGTTGATTCAGTGGAATATTATGAAATGACAAATACACCCTATCTCCCACCTTAACAAACATACAAATTCTCCAATGTTTATAAGAAAAATATTTTGCTGAATTTGCTGCCTGTGCTAATTTAATTTGCACCTCTGCTTTCTTTTTAGATGTATGCTCCAATTCCGAGGTTGCTGCTTGGGAAGTCTGCCGGCAGACTGAAGCACCACCGCTACACCACTGAAGTATCAGCCACAGGTACCTCAGAATCAAAGCATACAGTTAACACGGTAGGAAAACATCAAAGTCTTACCTTACTTGAATCGCTTTCTTAAAAAAAGGACTATGAGCACATACTACATTCAGTAGGACACTGAGAGACTGTTCATAATTAACTGCCTGGAAATCTATTCCCCAAGCCCAGGGGTATAATAGAACACATCCAAGTGGGGTAAACCGCCTTCAGTGTACCCACAAGGACATACATATATGTTTGTCTGTGTATGTGTTATATGTCTGTTTGCTTGTTTAATTTACCAGTACTAGTTAAAACAAAATGATATATAACAAGATTGAGACATTTTATCTTTTAAATAAAGACATTTTTATTTTAAATACTGTACAGTGTGTATACTTTATTATATGATGTAATAATCTTCTTAATTTAGAGATGAGCGGATTCGGTTTTACTCGGTTTTACTCGGTTAATAATGATTGCATTAAATACTTGAACATTTTAACGTGTTTAGTTCATTGTATCAAACTTCATAAATTGCACAAATTTATTAACATTGTTCTTAGTGGAACACTATCTTGACATATAAGCTAGGGGTGCGCTGATCACAAATCTCTTTAAAGTACCAGTATACCAACAAATCTACCTTTTGATTTGGCTCTTATTACAAAGTACTGTTATGTGCTGTTGTTTACAGTACTAACACAAGCTTATGAACAAGTTGGCTATTTTGCACTAGCAAGAAAACTTTTATTTTTAGATTGGAATAAATTGGTTTATTCCATGTTTAGGTTCAGTAGGAGATATACTTACAGTATATGAATTTTTTAAATCAGATGTTTATTGTGTATTGTGTATATTGTAATAAATGTTAATCAATTTTTCCATGTATGTTGGTAGCGCTCCCTATGTGTGGGTCTTTTTTTGAAACTATATTGTTTTGAGCGTAAGCGCCTCAAGTATTGGGAGCAGCAGTACAGTATCAGTGGAAATATACAATATATAGAGGAGTGATCCCTTTTCTACAAGTGCCTTGTTGTTGTTTGGAATTATTATTGTTCATCATAGAGTAGTACTAGAACAGAGAAAAATACCTCAACAGACTGAAGAGCAGGATGATTGGGAGCAAGATTGGCCTAAGTGTAAAATATATCTTATACCTCTCTCTGAAGTTCCAGAAGACTCTTTGACTGATCTGAGAGGTTGAACTTGGGTTCTATGACAGGTGCGGTCAGGCTAGTTGCTACTCAGTCGGGTTGTTCTCAGACTCTCGCTCACTGAGCAAGAGCTTACACAGCATTAATAAGTACCTACATTTGATCAGCCAAAATATTTTGTGCTGAGTAGGCATTTCACTATTTGATGGTGTCAGACTCATATTGTATTGCTGACCATCAAGCTACACATTGCTAACCTGATTAGTGATTCTGTATACTCACCAGTACAGGAAGTGAATCCTGCAAGGGGATATGGTCTTCGCTGCTTTACAAATCACAGCCCCGCAGGAAAACCCAGATGTGATAAGGATTGGCTGAGTGGAACACCAAGGCACTTTGATGGGCAGAATGCAGAGACTTGGTCAAAGAGGCTGGGTGTTGACACATAGGCAATGCATAAAGCTGCAACTTTAGTTAAAAAAAAACAAATAGCATTTCAGAATGACTGTGACTAAGGACCAATATGTATTGTTGGACATTACAAATCCTTCAATTTTTTTTAAATCTTATAAAATCATGCCTCAGTGTCAGCTGTCTTTTTGCACAAGCACAAAACAACATATGATTTGCCACTTACTGTGATTTAATAAATACAGTTTTAAAAAAAAGTCTGTTGTACTGAATTGCAAGTAAGTTTTGTTTATATGTGATTCCCGTTTGTTTCTAACTAATAAAATTATAAGGGATGGAGGAAATTGTTTAATTAACTCCAACATACAGTATCCTCAGGTATTAATTGCAGTTGCCTCACAAAGTTTATTACATAATTGTATAGATGCCAATGAACATTATCACAGCAAACTCAAGGTTGTTTAGAGGATTTACTTATTTGTGAGCTTTGAGTATGATGCTAAAGAAAAACATTAGTAGGGTATCTACTCTGAGCTGGCAAAAAACCTGAAGATGATGTACTGTACAGTATCAACAAGCCCACAGCAATAAGACACTCACTGATTGGCATGCAGCATAATCACTTGATATTTTGCAATAAATTCAAGAAGACTCTATGCACAGGGATGGGTGATGTCATAAGCTTTCCTCACAATTTGAAGGAGTTTAAGAAGGAGGGTATTTTAATATAAACTGTGAAAAACAATCATGGTGGCTAGCAGCTGACTGTTTTAACATTTCTACAATTATTATCATACATCTATTGTCTTCATTTCAGCAATGCCACAGCTCTGATAGCATAGCAAAAATTCTAGTCAGTAATTACTGCATTAATATTGGTGGCTGTCTCACAATAGCCTCAAACACTTTCCCTATATCCAAATGCTAACTTTTGTATTAAGTATAGCCATCGCTATTTTTCTGATGTAACACACCAATATACCATTCCTAAAGGTCATTGGTAAAATGACATCATCAGGAATGGCATTCCAGACCTGATAACAGGGATGAAGAGGAGGAGCCCGGAGTTGCAGGAATTAAAAGGAGGACTATGGTGGTGCAGAAATGAATTAAAGGACCCCAGTGGTGCAGAAATGATGAGGATGACCCCAGTAATGCAGACATGAAAAGGAGGATCCCAGCAGTGCAGGATGACCCCGGCAGTGCAGACATGAAAAGAAAGACCCCCAGCGGTGCTGGCATAATATCATGCTATCATGCCAGTGAAGGACAGCAGACTAGAGGAGCCACACAGAGAAAAGGAGTAGCACTGCAGGCAGAAGACAAAAAAAGTAAGTTCACTTGGTGCTGCAGTTACACACATTGGGACTGGAGTGACTTAGAGAGCGGGGCTGGAGTGACATGAGGGGGAGTGGAGTGCCATGGGTTTACTGGAATGACACACAGGGGGCTGGAGTGATATGTGGGGAGCTGGAGTAACACACGAGGGAGCTGGGGTGACAAACAGATAGCTGGAGTAAAGCATTACATAGGATATCCTGGCTCTTTGGATGCTGTCTAGCAATACACCAACAGCGGCACCCCAGAGTTGAAATCCTGACACTGGCTAAGAAAGTAAGCTAACCCTGATCCCTAAACCTCCTAACCGACCAACCACAAAGCCTGATCCTAACCCTCCTTGGTGGTGCCTAATCCTAACCTCGCTTTCCCACAGCCTAATCCTAACTATCCTCCCACAGCCTAACCTTAACCCTCACTGGCAGTCAGTGCCAGATTAAGGTCCACATGGGCCTGGAGCTGAAATTTATGAAGGGCCTATTATGTGCTGCAGAAAGGGTGTGACCAGCGCCACATCGGTGTTACTAGCTATATGGGGGTTGTGACCAATGTTGTGGAGATGTGTATGCAAGCACATACCTTCAAGAACCTCAAACCACCCACCCTCTTCACTTATCTCAATAGTGTAATGTGAGAGTCAACATGCAAACAAATGAAATGCTAACGTGACTGTAAAATGGCACTTGATTATGCAAATGTGAAACCCCTCTATTAATGCGCATACATGTACTTTAGTGTTGTCATGAATGTGAAATATCTCTTTCTCTCTCTCTCTCTCTCTCTCTCTCTATATATATATATATATATATATATATATAGACTTTATATCTATAGGGTTTTATTTATTAATATATGCAGTTTGGTATCGTACATTAAGAATTCTTATTGTCGTATATTAAGGCAATAAGATTCTTCTTCCGCTCAAGTGTATCAAACGTAATCACCAGGGTAAGGGCTCCTTAAGAAGCCTGTCCCAGAGATCAAGAAGAAATAAGAGATCGCAATCACTTTACTTTTATTTACAGACCTCCTTGTGTCTACTGTGCATACGCATCTTTCCAGCTGTGCAATGCATCAAAAGTAACAAATCTCTTTGCGACGCCCTGCAGCCCACCAGAGGGGAATCGCAAGACATGCCCCTTCAGCGGGTATAGCTTTCCATGCACACCATCAGACCACAATTTGTGCCCCTGTAATACCTCACAACTTAACTGGACAGACCTCTGTGCAGTATTCGAACCGAGAGGGAGAAAAAAAACTGGCCACCAGAGAGGGGCTATGCAGACTGCCGGAACATGGCAGAAGCAGTGGGATCAGAGGTTTTATGCAGAGGTACTGGTTCTTTGCTGCAATCACTCCAGTTCCCGCTTCCATTTGCCAACCACACAAGAGTCCTTCATCTGATTCCAGTCTCCTTTTCTACTGTCACTAACCTCGCCACTGCCAGTGACTCCACCTCGGGTGCTGCCCGGCACAAGGTCCATCGGGCAAAGGCATACTCGACTTGCTCACAGCAATATTCCACCTGCCCCCTCTCTGCAGCTCTTTGTGTGGCTGCAACCCCTCCTTCCTACAGCAGAGTGGCTCTCTGCAGTGTGCTGTTACTGCTTTGTGGTCCAGGACTGCATGGGCAGGTGATAGCCATGCCCAGCATCAGAGAGTGTCCACATCAGAGCTGATATTTCAATCAGTATGACAGTCCCTAAACACTCCCGAGAAAGGCATGGCACATTTTTCTACTTACAAGATATGCAGGGTACTATCTGCTTAATCACAATGATATATAATAATTGGGTTCCGGTCAGGATCCCGGCAGTTGGGATCCCGGCTGCCTAAAGACCGATGCTGGAGTCCCAACACTGGCCCTGATTCATTAAGGATTGCAAATAAAGCTGCTTGCAGCAGCTTTGCATTTGCTGTCTTTAGCAATGCAAATGCAGGAGGAGGTGCATACCACTCCTCCCTGCATTACCGATGCGATCACATATCAGATGAACATCGTGACCATCGTTCGCAATGTTCATCTGCGAAGGCAGGCTGAGTAAGTTTCAGCTTACTGAGCCTTGCCTTTGCAGTACAGCTTGCGGGGCCAAGGAAACTGCATCTCGCAACGCAGTCCTTGGCCTCGCCACTCTTGGAAAACAGGGGCGTCATGCCCCCTGTTTTCCCGAACGCTTGTTGATCCCGTCTCCATCCCACGCCATGAATACCTCTGCCTGTCAATCAGTCAGAGGCGTTCGCATATCTGTGCCCCAACCGCAGGGCCCTGCGATCCATACAGAATTAGCTCCACTGATCGGAATGCTGGCACCGGCATCCCAAATAGCTTGGATCCCGATGCTGGCTTTCTGACAGATGGGATCCCGATCAAGTGACTGCCAGGACATTGAAGAGGTAAGCGGGGGAGAGGTTAGGTTTAGTCTGCAGGGGGAGGGTTAGGGTAAGGCTGTGAGAAGGGGGGTTAGGTTTAGGATGCGGGGAGGGGGATTAAGATTAGGCAACCCCATGGAGAGTTAAGGTAAGGCTGCGGCGGGGAGGGTTAGGTTTAGGCTGCGGGAATGTGGTGTTAGGGTTAGACTGCGCAGGGGGGGGAGGTTAGGATTAGGCTACAGCAAGGGAGGGTTAGGGTTAGGTGGTAAGGGGGTGAGGGGCAACATGCGTCCTAACCCTATATATATATATATATATATATATAGAATACTGTGTACTCGGCACTCACTCATGGAATAATAGGTGCTGCGGTGCCCTCCTGGAGGCGAAGACCTCTGAATATGAGCAGGTAAAGAAGGCGGCACTCAAACAGGCGTAGAAAGCAGTCAAACTTTGGTCAGTTTATTCCAACATGTTTCGGGGTAAACTCCCCGTCCTCAGGGTCATCATAACCAAACTGAACAAAACACCATACATATATACCCATGACAATTACCATTAAGACTCTAATCCTACTCACCTGCTTCCACGCTGCTCTGACCCGCCGGACGCTCGACAGCATTTCCGCGTTGCTCAGCAGTGACGTCATTGGGACGCGCCTCCGTCCGGTAACCAAAGGAACCGCCGGGCACGATCTCTGTACACTGTAGATGTAACTAGGGACTCCACGCTGCCGGCCCGTAGCGGTGTCAGGCTGCACTGATGCAGGGAGGTGCCTAAGCAGTAAAAAAACAAAAACAAACATCGTGACATAGAAACATAAACACATACAGTGCTATAAAGAATCAAGAATTGTCCCACCCCCAACTGTCAATGGTTACATAACAAACTGGCAACAGTACTATTAGATTAGTATATGTTAATAAAGTAGAAACAGCAAAAAAGATAGCAAAAAAATAGGAAAAAAAAGTAAAAAAGTAAAAAAAGTAACATAACATCAGTCAGAACTCATAATGGCAGTACTGATCGCTCTATTGTAATTAACATAACACAATTTAAATGACTTACATGAAACAATTTAATCCCAGATTTTCATTAAGGCCCCGCGGTGATAGCGTGCCCAATTTGAAAATCCACCTAGACTCCCTCTGAAGGAGGACTCTATCACGATCACCCCCTCTGAGATTTCTGGGGACATGGTCAATCAATATCGCCCTAATGCTGGGTACCCCATGTTTGTGCAGCAAACAGTGTCGTGCAAAGGGTTGATCACTACTTCCCTTTTCGAACGCTTTTTTTATAGCACTTCTATGTAGTGCCATGCGTTCCCGAAACTGGCGAATAGTTTTGCCTACATAGGCTAAGCCACATGGGCAAATTAGTAGGTACACTACATGGGTAGATGTACAGGTAAGGCGATGGCGAATAGGCAATTTCTTGCCTGTATGGGGATGGTTAAAGGTGCTACCAGTCATAAGAGTGTTACACGTGGCACACCCCAAACATCTGAAACACCCAAGTTTAGTTCTTAGAAAATGAGTTTCCTGTGTACCTGTCATATTAGAGACATCCAGTTTGACTATGTGGTCCCCTATGTTACGTCCCCTAGTGTGACTGGGTAAGAGTGACGTATTGGCTAAGGATGATAGTGACCCCTCAGTCTGAATGATGGGCCACAATGTTTTAGCCCTACGTACCCTCCTGGTGCTAGCTACTGTATATCTATTGACCCAGGGAAGTTTAGGGCCACTGTTGATGTGGCTTCGGCTTGAGGGACTAAGGGCCTCTGCTCTAGAAATGCTAAGGGCCTTAGCTCTGGCCTGTTGTAACATGCCTAGTGGGTAACCCCGTTCAGCAAATTTTGCCTGCATGGCATCCAAGGCTAGCTCAGTTTCTTGAGGGTCAGACGTAATGCGTCTTACGCGCATGAACTGCGAAAAGGGTAGGCCCTTGCGCAATGGGGCCGGGTGAAAACTGGAATGGTCTAGCAACATATTCCTATCGGTTTTCTTAACGTACAAGGAAGTGGACACTTGTCCCTCCTTAACAGTAATCAACACATCCAAGTAATTAATGGAAAGGCTATCCACTATATATGTAAACTGCACAGGGTGTTGAGTGGCATTATGGTCCTCCCACAAGGCAGTCAGTTCTTCTCGAGTCCCTACCCATAAGACTAAAAGGTCATCAATATACCTTCTATAGTATAATACCTGTGACATAATGGCGGGATCAAGATAAAACATGTGCTTCTCTAACTGATACATAAAAGCGTTAGCGTACGACGGGGCCACTGCGGACCCCATCGCACACCCCGCTAATTGGAGCATGAAACGGCCATTGAAAATAAAATAATTGCGAGTAAGCACCTTTTCTAATAAACTCAGAAAAAACGAGATCTCAGGCCCTTGATAGGTATCATTATCCTCAAGCAGACATCTGACTGCTTCAATACCAGCTCCATGCGGAATACACGTGTACAAGCTGGTAACATCAGAGCTGCACAACAGCGTACCCTCAGGTATATTACCCAGAAGTTGGAGCTCTCGTAATAGGGACGTAGTATCCTTAAGGTAAGAAGGAAGGGATTGGATACACGGATTTAAATATGCATCAAGATACACCGACACTGGATGATAAAGCGACCCCCTGGCAGACACAATGGGCCTGCCAGGAGGGTTAACCAGCGTCTTGTGGACCTTGGGCACAGTGTAGAATAGTGGAGCCCTAGGGTGATCAATAGTGAGTGCTCGGACCACTTCGCTAGAGATGGTACCGGCTAAACTGGCCTCGTGTAGAATAGAATCTAGCTCACTTTTGTATTCTTTAGTGGGGTCCCTAGTGAGTTTTTTATAAACCTTACTGTCATTCAACTGCCATTCACATTCTCTGACATAATCGGTTAAATTCTACACAACAATAGCCCCTCCCTTGTCAGCCTTACGTATAATAATATCAGTGCGAGCCGACAATGGCCCTCATTCCGAGTTGATCGGTCGCAAGGCGAATTTAGCAGAGTCACACACGCTAAGCCTACGCCTACTGGGAGTGTATCTTAGCTTCTTAAAATTGCGACCGATGTATTCTCAATATTGCGATTACAAACTACTTTGCAGTTTCTGAGTAACTTCAACCTTACTCTGCCTGTGCGATCAGTTCAGTGCTTGTCGTTCCTGGTTTGACGTCACAAACACACCCAGCGTTCGCTCAGACACTCCCCCGTTTCTCCAGCCACTCCTGCGTTTTTTCCGGAAACGGTAGCGTTTTCATCCACACGCCCATAAAACGCCGTGTTTCCGCCCAGTAACACCCATTTCCTGTCAATCACATTACGATCGCCGGAGCGATGAAAAAGCCGTGAGTAAAAATACTATCTTCATTGTTAAATTACTTGGCGCAGTCGCAGTGCGAATATTGCGCATGCGTACTAAGCGGATTTTCATTGCGATGCGATGAAAAATCCCGAACGAACGACTCGGAATGAGGGCCAATGCTTTTAAAGTGACTAATTCAGCTTTAGATAAATTAGGATAAATACGGTCCGACAAGGGAGTAAGTTCCTCTGTTTCCAGCATACGTAGGAATGTCCGTATGGACGGGTTGAGGCTTGGGGGATCAAATTGGGACCGGGGGGCTATGCGCCGCAACTGGGCAGGAACCCCTGAGTTCGAACCATCAGCTTTGTGAGTGTTGAAATGTTCCTGCCGCCTAAGAGATCGTCCCAAGCGATATACTTCAACTTTCCATTCTAAAGGGTCCGCCGGAACAGTAGGGACAAAAGAAAGTCCCCTCGCTAGCAGCCGATATTCTTGATCAGTCAGAGGAACTGAAGACAAATTAAACACCAGCTCTTTCAGGCTCTGGGTGGTTTTGGTGCGGGCAATTCTTTGATTTTGCCGCGACCTCCGCGTCCTCTCCCTCTTCTTGCGTGAGGAGTGCGGTTGGACCGAGTCCGCACACCCGATGGGCCTTGGCCTAAAGGGAAGTTACCATCAGATTGTGATAGGGACCCAGATGCTCCTTCTGAGTCACTAGCTGAGGTACTGGCCCCTAACTGTTGTTCACGCCTCCTCCGAGGGTTAGACCGCCAGTGAGACTGTTGTTGGTCCCTGGACGTCCTGGTGCCACCAAGCCATGGGTATACCTCACGTTGCTGATAGTCTCTTTGGACAGTAGCTAGTTTCTCTTTCTTAAACCGCACCAATTCCTGGCGATATTGCTCTATTTGAGTAGTGAGCTTAGTTGCCCATTCATTCTGAGTGTCCTGCTGTAACGTGGGCTTATGTATTGCCTCAAACTGCTGAATTTGCTCACGGACTAGGTTGAGCTCCCGTGTCGACTCCTCAACCACCAGCAACAGTAGATCCATGGAGCATTTATTGAGGATTGCTACCCAACGTCTACAAAAGGTGGTATTAAAGCGGCCTATGGTAGGTGAATTACGGATCCTGAATCCCCTAGGGATTAAATTGGTCCGATAATAATCGGATAGGGAGATGCCATGGTAGAGAAAATCTGCCTCTCTTTGCTTCATTTTCAACCACTTTCTATACAGTTCCTCATTGGTGTTTGTTATAGGATTATCATCCAACCTTTGTCCCACAAGTATAGCGTTGGCTTCTAAATCAGAGAAGCTGAGGCGTTCACTGGCATCCCGCTGGATCAGATCCAAAGTGGCCTCGCTGGCGTTAGGTACTTCCATGGTAAAAAATCACTGATGGCTCATGTGATGATACCAGATTGTCCAACTGACAGTGGGGTGCAGGGATGGAACGTGCTCAGAAACACCATACACAAAAGACTAGCAGAAAGTGAGACTGCAGCCCAGACTGTGAGTCCTGTATGGTCTGTGTAAAAATTGCACCAGCAAAAACCTTTTGTAGACGTTGGGTAGCAATCCTCAATAAATGCTCCATGGATCTACTGTTGCTGGTGGTTGAGGAGTCGACACGGGAGCTCAACCTAGTCCGTGAGCAAATTCAGCAGTTTGAGGCAATACATAAGCCCACGATACAGCAGAAAGAGAAACTAGCTACTGTCCAAAGAGACTATCAGCATCGTGAGGTATACCCATGGCTTGGTGGCACCAGGATGTCCAGGGACCAACAACAGTCTCACTGGCGGTCTAACCCTCGGAGGAGGCGTGAACAACAGTTAGGGGCCAGTACCTCAGCTAGTGACTCAGAAGGAGCATCTGGGTCCCTATCACAATCTGATGGTAACTTCCCTTTAGGCCAAGGCCCATCGGGTGTGCGGACTCGGTCCAACTCTTAGGCGGCATGTTAATTGATATACGCATTTATGGCACATAATCTTATTCATCTTTTAATATTGGATGGTTATTAGCCATTGTTAAATTAACTTAGATTTTGGATGATATGTTACAATTCTTGCTTAGCTTCTGATTATGTTTCAATAGATTGTATCGCGTTTCCGTGGTGATGGGGAGCACAATGATGACGGAGCCTAGGTGCTCGTCATCGTTAGAGCGCCGGCCAGGGCGGGCGGGTGATCCGCTCTCCGGAAGACGCCAGTCACTGGGGGATTTATGGCTGCTATAAAGGTATGTTTGGTTTACTTGTCCTTATGCTGACCTGACGAAAGGGCTACAATAAAAGCCCTGAAACGTTGTCTATCTTCATGCTGGTGTAAGATTGAATTATTCAAGACGCTTGGAGTGCCGTACCATCTATCTTCTATATATATAAATATATATATAAAATTGTGTAAGGCTGTCCTGTCTCCTGTGTGAGCCCTAAATTTGGGACAGCCGTAGGAGTGGAAGACCAGCCAAAGAGTTTAGCATGGGAGCAAGGGGTTCTGGAAGGAACTGTGACAGTGGAGGGGTCAGGAAGATCCGCTGCAATGGATGTGCGGAACTGAGCTGTTGGGGGGGGGGGTCAGAAAGGAGTCGAAAGGAGTGGAGAATCAGAGACGTGCAAGGAGGCGAGGGTGGTATACGAGAGAGGGAACAGGGCCAGCCAAAGATGGTGCAGAGACTGAGGTGACTGTTAAAGTTGTGTATATATATATATATATATATATAAAATCCAAACACTGGCACATCGAATATATGCATATATCACCTACATACATTTTACATATACATCTATAAATATGATATATATATATATATATATATATATATATATATATATTTAGAAGCAAAATATAATTTGTCAAAAATTCAGTCAGCGGCACAGTAGGACACTGACACCTTTTACCCTTCTTATCAGCCGCAGCTTGTCCCCGATCATCAGCCACAGCTTGTCCCTGAAGATCAGCAGCAGCTTGTCCCTGATCATAAGCCGCAGCTTGTCCCCGGTCATCAGTAGCAGCATCAACAAGCAAGGCCGCCTTCACGGAGCTGAGCCCTGCAGCATCATGCAGCAGTTTTACACAGTGGTGGGGCGGCACTTGTGTTACAGTACGTAAAAGCTGGATTTCCCGTCACTGCGCGGCCACGCTGTAGAGGTACAAACTGTGAGGCTCAGGCAGGGCTTGTAAAGCTTTCCGCTGAGCCGCCTTTAACAAAAATATGCCCGGTTTTTCCACCCTGGACAGGAAAATGGGAAAGGGGGGGTGTGCTGTCTTCACTGGCTGGCCACTGCGACAGGAAAGAAAAATAATTCCTGTTTCCAGCAGCACAGCAGATCTGATGGGCCTATTTTGATGGGGGGGCCTGGAGCTGCAGCTCCATCCGCCCCATTGATAATCCGGCCCTGTTGGCAGTGCATAACCCTAGCTTCCCCTCTCTGCAGCCTAACCCTCCCACCTTTGTAGCCTATCCCAAACCCTCCCTCTGCAGCCTAAACCTAACCTCCCCACCCCATGGCTTACCTATCTAGAGTCCTGGCAGTTGTTTGAACGGCATTCGGGATACCGGCGCTGGCATTCTGATCCATGTCAGAATCCCAGCATTGGCATTCCAAGCAGTGTTGGGATTCCAGCAATGGTTTACCGACTGACAGGATTCTGAACGCCAGGATCCAGACCGCATCCCAGAGAAACATTATTATTATTATTATTATTAACAGTTTCTTATATAGCACAGCATATTCCGTTGCGCTTTACAATTTGAATAACATATGGGTAGAGCTGTTGCTGGACTGACACCAAACAATCAGAGATTCTGAACTCAAATTACATTAGGCAGCCAAAAAATGTTGTATGTATCCTGCTTTTCCGGGTGGTTTTCTGTGTTTGCATGTATGTTCTTTATATTGAGCTGTTTATTTCAATGCATTTTATGTGGATGTTTTTTTCCAATGCATTTTATTTGGATTAGGCTTTTTCAATGTATTTTGTATGGAGCTGTTTATTTCAATACATTGTATGTAGATCTGCTTTTTCCAATGCATTTTATTTGGATCAGGCTTTATCAATGTATTTTATGTGGATCCGTGGGTGGGTGAGTTTGTGAATTTACAGCAGTTTCATCAACTATATTTCTGTATTTGTATAGTTTTTTTTATATTGTGTGAACATTAACATATTATAACACCACCCACCCCCACAGCCCAAACTGTGTGCTTTTTGAAAAAAAATTGGTTTACGCACAACCCCTCTGGTAGCTCTGCCCACACTCCGCCCACATCACCACCCACTTCTTCCCGGCTGCCAAGGTTCCTGTATCTATTTTTCTAGAAAAATAGCACTGAGTATAGCCATTGCCTCTCAGACTGTAAATTAATTCACAAAGATCAAAATTTTCTCTAATGGTCTGTCTGAATTTTATGTTGTCTCTGTTCCCATGATTGGGGTCCACTATTGACTGTGTTTTTTTGCCAGTTAACTAAACAAAAGAACAGCATAAACTAGTGCAGTGGGATATGTTTGGAGAACCATGACTGTAGAATCATGTCTGTGGAATCATCGGTATTAATACCACAATTATTACATATAAATATTACATAGGGGATCTCAGCAACCCAAATAAAATCTAAGCTACAGCATCACTGGAGGCCAATATGATGCATCGGGAGGTGATTTCAGTATCTTTCCCTAATAGGTCTAAGTATCATCCATGGCCAGTGAGTGGCAGTAACTACTGTGCTGTATCTTGTTGTACATACATAATAGAGATGTCGCCTCTATTTACCAGGCAACAGCAGCTGTAAGAGCTCCTTCAGATACCCCTTCCCTGCTATGATTATTTTCTTTTCACGTGCAGCTTTCTGGTTAAAGGGGAAATCATTTATTCATTCCTTCTTTAAGGCATACAAGGGATCCAGTAAGTTCTCTTTTGTAGTGACAGAGATTGTGTGAAAGGTTAGTAATGTAATCCTTTGTTAACCCTTCACTGCTGATGCTGGTTCTGTGAGACCCAGCCATTCTGATTGTTGTTCTATCTGGTCGAATTTCCGAGAAGGAGCAATACATTTTCAGTACCTTCGTATTGTGTCGATAAAGCATAATGATGTGCTAGTAGCGATTTCTGCAACAGACCTTCCTTTGTCTGCCAGGTCTGAGAGACTCAGCGTCAGTACTGAAGTAACTCTTTTGAGTGCCTGTAGTCACTGCTGCATGGAAAAATTGCCACCGCCAGGAAAATGAGGAAGATGCAGCAAATGCATCAACAAGGATATTTGGATATTTTCTATCAATACAATATTACTGTGAAAAATTTAATAATTTTCTTTATATGGAACATGGAAAATGTATGTGTGAGGAATGCTCAAAAAATACTTGACAGGAAATTTAATAAATAATAATGTTTTTTGGGTGAATAAATAAAACAATTAGTACTGTAGTTAGAGATTAACAAGGGGTTTCTTTTACCATTCCTGATGTCATTCCTGTCAATATCCATGGAATTTGTAAAACAATGCAGAAATCCAAATGGGTTTCACTGGAGGGTTAAATAACATGAAGTAGTAGAAGAGTAATTTTCTCATGACTGTGAGTTTTGCACTGATTCATAAACAGACCCCTATATGTCTAGAAAAGAATGGTCAACTGATCAATACCCACATGTTAGCTTGATGCAGAAGTCTGAAGAAGTGGATGACAACCACTGTAGGATCTATAATGATAGCTTGTTAGTGTGTTAAACTAAACATAAACTCTAGGATTTTTCCACTCAAACAGGTAACTCACAGGTGAAAATTGACAAATCTATTAATATTTGGGAGAACCCTGTCAAAAATGACAAGAACAAACCAGTGCACTTCATTGCAAGCATTTACCCAAATCAGAAACTTATGAGATTTACATACTTAAACTTGCTGTTGTCCTCTTGGAAGCTACATATTAGGATCACCCAGCAGCTGAGAGGAAAGGTACATTGGAGCATATACTATCAACAGCTTACGAACCTACTATTATCTATTGTTAGGGACTGTGTTTTTGGGGCATATTCATCATCCTTTAAATGCCACATTTTCTACACTCTCCAAAAGATGTAAAATTGTGACATCAAACTCCAAAAATGCTTTATTTTCGGAGTTTGAAAGAGAAACTGTTCACGATCCTGAGATGATGAACAGCTTTCGAATCTCTTCACAAGCTATAACTACCAGCTGTTTCCTCCCTGTCTGTGGCTCCGGGGGATGCAGTCAATTTACCTACAATCAAAATCCTGATGGTCGAAATCCCGACAGCAATTGACTGACGGTCAAAATCCCGACAAGGTCAAAATTCAGACATGGACAAAATACCGACATTTAAAATACCAACAAGGTCAAAATACCGACATTTAAAATACCAACAAGGTCAAAATACCGACATTTAAAAAGCCGACAAGTTAAAATGCCGACATAATTTTTTCATGATTTTTCCAATGAAACTGATTTGTTCATACTTTACCAACCCAGTGGACCTGGAGGGGGAATATAATAGCTTGCCGAGCGCAGCGAGGGACCACACCCGAAGCATGGCGAGCGCAGCGAGCTATGCGAGGAGACGCGGTTTACTTATATGGTGCCCATGTCAACCTATGTCGACATACACACACACACACACACACACACACACACACACACACAAATGCATGTCGATATTTTGACCTGTCGGTATTTTACATGTCGGTATTTTGACCATGTCTGTATTTTGTCCATGTTGGGATTTTGACCTTGTCGAGATTTTTACCGTCGGTCCATTGCTGACAGGATTTCGACCATCAGGATTTTGATTGGAGGTATTTCATACCGATCCTGGCTCTGGTTACCAGTGAACCTGCCCTGGCAGGGATGAGGGGTTTGCGAGGCTGTGGCTACAGTGAGGTAAGCTGGGCAGCTGGACACAGTGCCAGCAGGGAGATCAGTTAGTGGGGGATGCAGCTGCAGCAATGTGAGCTGGACAGTGGAAAACATGACAGTACTAGCAGGGGAGCTGCAGTGAGGTGAGCCGGGCAGTAGAATGCAGTGGTGGCAGGGGGAGTGGTAGAATTTCATGGCTGCAACAAGGTGAGCCAGACACCAGGACTCATGACAGTGCTGGCAGGGGGAGCAGTGGAGGGGTCTGTGGCTGCAGCGAGGTGAGCCAGGCAGTGGGACACATGACAGTGCTGGCAGGTGGAGCAGTAGAGGGGGTCGAGGCTGCAGTAAGGTGAGCTGGGAAGTGGAACACAGTGTCGGCAGGGGGGCATGGCTGCAGCAAGGTGAGAAGGACAGCAGGAAACACAGTGCTGGCAAGGGAAGTGGATGGGAGGCCACGGCTCCTGCTAGGTGAGCCAGGTTGCAGTACACACAGTCACAGCAGGGGAAGTGGGTGTGGGACTGCAGCGAGGTGAGCCAGGCATCTGGACACAGCATCGGCAAGGGGAGTGGTGGTGGTGGTGGGACAGTCGGCCAACCAGAGGGGAATGTTATCACTTTTCAAAACACTTCTCAGAAAGACCAGTTTTTCGGAAGTGAAAATTACTCATGGGGGCATAATGAATACTGAAAAAAACTGTGAGAGAATACAATGAGAATTGAAAACTAAAAATTATCATTCCACAAATTGTTCATGATGAATATACCTATTTGACTTAGCATTTTGGGTAAGAAATAACCAATATATAAGTATTTTCATCTATCATGCATGAACTGAATACTAGCAAACATATTTATGAATGCAAACCTACGCAGACTCAACCAGTTTGAATGGCTGCAACACCATCTGCTATGCCTGGTAATAGATTAATTATACAGTAATTTATACTTCAGTGTCTCCAGGTTCCAGGTTGTGTGTGTGTGTGTGTGTGTGTGTGTGTGTCTGTTTGCAGTTATATTATGTGTGATAAAGTTGCCAGGTTTTAATTTTTAAGACTCTGTGATAGTGTAGGACCTGCATGAACGTGGAGTACCTTGGCGATCGGTTTGCAGGCTTCTGCGCATTGGCCAATTCACTAACTAAACCCCTATCATTTATTTATTGATGTTGTGAGGCTGAGTGAGCTTGCTATGGTGAGTGCTGAATTTTGCTGTTTATACATAAGTAGGTGGCCATGGGCTAAATGCATCCCACGGTGAGTGGTGAGTGCAGACATTGCAACCCACTTTGGGGTGGCGAGTGCTGTGGTTTTTATATTTTTTGTATATATATATATATATATATACAGTTAGAGATGTGCGGCGGGCACTGTTCATGTTTTGTGTTTTGGTTCTGGTTCCATGCTCGTGTTTTGGATCTGGATTGCTTTTGCCTAAACCACCCTTTCGCATTTTGGTTTTGGATCTGGATGAGTTTGAAAAAAACATAAAAAGAGCTAAAATCACAGAATTTGGGGGTAATTTTGATGACCTAAATAACATTAATTTCCACTCATTTTCAGTCTATTCTGAACACCTCACATGTCACAATCTTGTTTTTAGGCCAAAAGTTGCACCGAGGTGGCTGTATGACTAAGCTAAGTGACACGAGTGTGTGGAACAAACACCTGCCCCATCTAGGAGTGGCACTGCAGTGGAAGACAGGATGGCACTAAAAAAAACTAGGCTCCAAACAGCACATCATGCAAAGAAGTAAAATAGGTGCAATGAGGTGGCTGTATGACTAAGCTAAGCGACACAAGTGTGCGGCACAAACACCTGGCCCATCTAGGAGTGGCACTGCAGTGGCAGACAGGATGGCATGTAAAAAAATAGTCCCCAAACAGCACATCATGCAAAGAAGTAAAAGAGGTGCAATGAGGTAGCTGCGGCACAAACACCTGTCCCATCTAGGGTTGGCACTGCAGTCCCACTGCAGTAATGGCAGATACCAGACTCATGTCTAACACCAACATAGCAGTCAAAGCCTCAGTTATCTGCTTTGCAACAGGATGACTGCTGTCATATTTCATCTTCCTCGCAAAGAACTGTTGGACAGTCACTTGCTTAGTTGAAGTACAGTAGTACAAGTGGTCTTCTGACTTCCCCTCTGGGATGACAACAACAGCAGCAGCAGTATGAAGAAGTGGTTCTTGATCTTTCCCCATTTTATCCTCCAAATTTTGGTTCTCCATTAGTTTTCTGGAGTTAAATAACAAAATACAGCAAAGGAGAGTGTACCCCTACACCACACAGGACAAACCCTGTAAAAATGATTTGGATTAAATATTAATAACCCCTTTATTTGGAGTAAATAATATACAGCACAGGATAGCACCACTGAACTTATATGGCAGCAACACTGGACAGGACTTATACGGCAGTACCACTGGACTGGATTTATACACCAGTACCACTGGATTTATACGGCAGTACCACTGGACATATACGGCAGTATCACTGGACTGGATTTATATGCCAGTATCACTGTATTTATACAGAAGTACCACTGGACATATACGGCAGTATCACTGGACTGGATTTATACAGCAGTACCACTGGACATATATACGGCAGTATCACTGCAATTATACAGCAGTACCACTGGACTTATATGGCAGTACCACTGGATTTATAAGGCAGTACCACTGGACTGGATTTATACAGCAGTATCACTGGACTTATACACCAGTATCACTGGAATTATATGGCAGCATCACTGAAATTATACGCCAGTACCACTGGAATTATATGTCAGTATCACGGGACATATACGGCAATATCACTGGAATTATATGGCAGCACCACCGGACATATACGGCAGTATCACTGAATTTATATGGCAGTATCAGTGGACTGGATTTATAGGGCAGTACCACTGTACTTATATGACAGTACCTTTGGACATATATGGCATTACCACTGTACATATACAGCAGTATCACTGCACATATACGGCAGTATCACTGGACTGGATTTATACGGCAGTACCACTGGATTTATATGGCAGTACCACTAGACATATACGGCAGTATCACTGGAATTATATAGCAGTACCGCTGGACATATACGGCAATATCACTGGATTTATACTGTAGTACTGCTGGACATATATGGCTGTATCACTGGACATATATGGCAGTCTCACGGGACACATACAGCAGTAATACAAACAAAAAATATATCTCTTAAATTATCCAAATCTTGCAGCTGTGCTTTACCACAGGTATACACCCCACCAATACCTAAGTTGCATATATTTATATTTGTGGTGGTAAGCTCAGCACTGGAATTGTACTAAAAATTGCTTTATGTATACAGCAATTGTTAGGTTATCTGTAAGGTCTCTTATGTAGAATTCCCAAGGATTTTTCAGTGTTCCATATAGTTGAACTAACAGTAACACTTACAGTATGACCCCCTTGGTTTGTGCTCATAAAGGTATCTTTTTTTCTTTCTTTCAATGGGGAACCTCTCCTTTCAGTCGCCACCTGGTCTCCTGTATAGTGTTGAAACTGATCCGACAGGTGTAGTATATCCCTTTAAAAGATTTTTCCTCTATAGTGGCCTCGTTGCGTCTCATGCACACATGAGATATAGGCAACACCAGAAGAACAAGTGTATATTAAAAGCTATACATTTATTGATTACAAAGACAGCATTATCCTACTTATAAACCTATGCGGGGAGTCTCTATTCGTGGTATCCTTTTTCCGGAACCATAAAATATGTTTTCTATTATATTTAAAACTATGAAATTATATCCACAAATAAGTGCAGAATCCATTTGGAACGCATTCGTTGTTAAATTAGTTTTAAATAGAATGCGCTCTATTATATCAGTTTTAAAAGATATATGGTTCATCAGTATACGGTTGCATCAGCATAAGTTCGTGATGGATCAATATTTTAAGTACACATTATAGTGTTTTGTACTTCATTCGCAAACCTATATGAGGCATTTCAGTCAGTATACTCGGCCCTCATACAATACACTACTTATAAACTTATGTGGGTAGTCTCTATTTGCTGTATTATTTTCTCTGGAACCATACAATGTGTTTTTTCACTGTGTTTAGGATCATCATTTAAAATTATGAAACAAATTTGTGCAGAATCTGTTTGGAGCGCATTCACTGCTAAATTAGTTTTGAACAGAACGCGCTCCATTATATCAGCTTAAAAGATATATGTTTTATCAGTATCAGCCTGAATCTGTGCTGGATAAATATTTTAAGTACACATTATTGTATATTACAAATGAATATGAAGTACTGCAGCTGGTATACTCGGCCCTCATATAACACGCTTTTTATATAACATGCTCCCCGGGATTTTATATTTTGTTCTCGAGCGTGCAGTAGACACTTTTTAATATTTTATTTTTATTTTTTATTGCACAGATTCGTGTATTAATTTAAACGATGGTTTGCTGGAATAATATATGTTACATGTTGGGAGGATATGGTTAATTTCTAGTGACCACACCTACAACTAATGGAGGACAGGATATAAACCAGGTTCAGAAACCAGTCAGTACATCCTGACGAAGGAAACACTTCCGAAATGCGTTGATGTGCTAGACGGAGCCGGAGGAACGATCATTGCGCTGACTGCTTTCCATATGCTTGAGGCTGTTGCCATTTCCATCTGACCCAGGACACTTGGGAAGTCTTGAGTCACAGTGCACAGCCTCCTCCCAGAGAGTTCAAATGCATTGCCGGCAATATTTGTTTTTATATACGGCAGTACCACTGGACGTATACAGCAGCACAGGGACACCACCACTGGACTGATGCAGGACAACACAGCACCACTGCAATGGACTGGACTTATACAGCAGCACTGGACATATGGCAGCAGAGGACACCGCCACTGTGACTGGACTGATGCAGCACAAGCCACCACCACTCGACTGATGTTGCACAATACAACACCACTGGACTGGACTTATACAGCAGCACTGGACATATGGCAGCAGAGGACACAACCACTGTGACTGGACTGATGCAGCACAAGACACTACCACTGTACTGATGCAGGACAACACAGCACCACTGCCCTGGACTAATACAGCTACACTGGACATATGGCAGCAGAGGACACCACCACTGTGACTGGACTGCTGCAGCATAAGACACACCTATTGATGCAGCACAAGACAGCACTGGAATCGCCACCCACTTTCCTTCCTGCACAGACACAGAGGACGGAGACATGTCCTATCGCTACACTCTCCAATGCCGGAATGAAAGTGGCGGCGACGCGTGGCTCCTTATATGGAATCCAAACCCCACGAGATTCCAACAGCGGGATGATGACATTTTGCCTTGTTCTGGTTTCCGAGTCAGGCGGGAAAACCTGAGCCGGACTCGGATCCAGGCTCGGGTAGTGAAGTTCGGGGGGGTTCGGTTCTCTGGGAACCGAACCCGCTCATCTCTATATACAGTATATATAAAATAATAATAGTAATATTTTTTATTTATATAGCACTTTTCTTAAAAGTTACTTAGAGTCACTTTACAGACTTCAGAAACATGGTGGAACCAGATGTTGACTTGAAAAAGCACCTACCACTGCATTACATACAGATACAGTACACCAAAGCAAAGTTTATAAAATAGTCAAAGTGCTAGAGCATTTTAAATAGTTTTTAACATTAAAGATATTACCCATATAAACACAGTACAATTGTTAGCTATAAAGCCTATTTTCAAATGTAGATAGATAGATAGATAGATAGACAGACAGACAGACAGACAGACAGACAGACAGACAGACAGATAGATAGATAGATAGATAGAGTATATATCATTTAGTATACAGTATCATATGCCTATATCATATACTTCACTTAGAAAAGAATTCACTTGTTTTAAAAACTGAATAATTTGTTGATTGTAACACATCATTAGAAAAAGGAATAAGAAAGACAGAATTAAAGAACGTATATAAAAAATTAATCGCTTACTGCATCTGTCCATAAATATGGCCCAATAATGTAATGTCCTATGAGGTAGGTATGCCCAATGTATTTTGCCCATTTATTCAGACTTCATCAAGGGAATAACATTGCTTATGGGACTTAGATATATTTATATAAAAAAAGGGGAAGAAGTCCAATTGCCACAATCAATTTTCTGGTTCTGACATTACTTTCTGTGATGTCAACTCCATTTTACATAATTATTTTTTAAAAAGCTTTCTTCCTACTAATCATTGATATAATCTAATTGATCTAAACAACAGTAACCTTAAATAATACAAGAATGCTGTGTTACACACAAGAAAATAGCTTACAAATAGTATTAGTATCCACTTTCTGGGACTTATTACAACTTCCTGTTGGTGCAAGTTGTATAAAACAATCTGTGCATGTTTACAGCGGCCTCTACCGCATTCCACAGTTCGGACGTAAACCAGGATGGTGGGGAGGAAACTTAGGCAAAAACAAGGAAAACTTTTGTATTAGCTTCACTCAGTTTTTTTTATTTATTTATCTGTGTTATGTGCTCAATATGTTTCCTATAGAAACACATGTTAGATATCAGCAAAGTATAAAAATGATTCAAACATAAAAAATATAACTTGATCTAAGGAAACAATAAAAAAGCACTGTATAGGTCAGTGACTCATGACTTCTGTGTACATGACCAAATCAATATTATTCTGAGATACAAAACTAGCGAATCCTGTGATCTGATGTGAATACTTACTGGCATATATGACCTTTAGCAGAGCAGTATTATATGAATGGTTATCTAAAGCAGCATGGACAGCCATCAACAAAATGCAAGGCTTACTAAAGAAAAGTTGCCAACAGTACATTAGCTGCTTAATACAAAAGAGCAAAAGCAAATGTCAAGAAAATATTTAGTTATTATAGAGTGGCAAATGTTAACTGCGGCCCCTGTTTGGAAACTATTGTAACCAAATGGGTAGACAATTATATTTAATGGGTTTCTATATTTTTTTTAGATCCCTCAGGTCTTAAGAGTGATGTGTGGTTAATGATAAAAGCAGAAAAATACCTTTGTTAATTAAATTTGTGGATAAAAATCTGGTATCAAAAGAAATGCTAGAATAATCAACAAATACAACTCTTGGCACACATTGAACACTAAGCCTTAGGATTACAACATTAGATATTAAAATATGAACAAAATAAAAAAAATGTGGTGGAGCCACTATTCAAATTATTTGTCTTCTAGAACACATTAATACAGTTGAAATACATGTATGCCTATGGAAATTGGGCCATTTATTATGAGCATTTACTCTGGCATTAAAATAAAAGCCTTTTACACAGTGTAGTTCATTTATGAAGCGCAAAAGCAACTTTAGTCCTACAATTCATAGCAAGGGTTTGTGGAGCAAGATATGAGCTTTTACAGAGCAGTAGAATTTTGTATATGTGGAATAAAGGAATAGAAACAATAATGAGAGACTCTATGAGGAGCAGGGCAAAACAATTCTTTTTGCAGGCTAGTATTACTGAAAAGAGATTAAGGGGGATTGAAGACATGGGATACGGTCATTAGATCGACCACAATTAGGTCAACAGTTATTAGGTTGACCACTATTGGTCGACATGGTCATTAGGTCAACATGGGAAAAGGTCAACATGAGTTTTTCAAATTTTTTTCATGTTTTGAACTTTTTCATGCTTCATGATCCACATGGACTACAATTGTGAGTAGTAGCCTGTGCTGAGCACAGCGCAGCAAGGCACCCTGCCCGAAGCATGGCGAGCGAAGCGAGCCATGCGAGGGGACATGGCGCACTAATTGGGGTTCACTGTCACTTTACGAAGTAAAAAATTAAAAGAAATTCATGTCAATCTTTTTCCATGTCGACCTTGTTCAAGTCGACCTAATGCATGTTGACCAATAGTGGTCGACCTAATGACCCATACACAAAGACACATTTTTGGAGTATAATTTTTGGGAGACACATCGTGTATTTGCCTACCTTCTCAGAATGTCTGGGAGACTCATGCATCTCTATACGTTCACATGGACTAACGGTAGAGTAGTTCTCTCTCATGGGGGGTTAATTGCTTTACTATGCCCTGCTCTGCTAGGTGATGCAGATGGAGGTTGTTGGAATTATAGGGAGAAGCATATAGATATTTACATTTAATAGCAAAGGGAAAAAAGTAATTGGCACTGACTATATGTCACCTGAGGTGTAGTGGAAATATATTACTATGAATACAAATATACTGAGAAAATATTTGTATTGAATATCAGTAGCTATATTAATGAATACTATACATAATTAAATGTATGTTTGCATAGTTATACTGTCATAAACACAGGACCTACAATAAAGAGGACCTACATATGCAGAATCAATAACAGCACAGTACACTGTGTAATCTTTTCCTACAAATAATTACGATCTTTGTGAGAATATATAATTAAATATATTTATAATATACAATCTAAAAACAAGAACAAACAAGAAAAACCACGCCAATAAGAAATGGATTTCACCATAAATAAGGTATTTCTAGAGCAGTTAGTATTGCAGCCATGGAGGCACTGCCTCTGAAGAAGGTGTCTAAAACAGGGAAATATGTAATGCTTGTGTTCCACTGAGCTTGGCTGTACATCCCACCTTAGCTGTGTTAACCACTTCACTGCTAGATCATTGGATATGACATGTGCAAGCATTTTCTAGCTCTATTTGTTTCTACTACCTACCACCTGGTACCTGGTTTAAAACAACCACATGCGACTGCATATCGCTGCAGGGAAGCCCTATCCTTTGTCTTTTGAAAATTTCCAGATCTCATGGACTAGAGCAAGGAACTGGTAAACAAGCTCTAAGGGGTAAATTGGTGATGTTGCCCATACCAACCAATCAGATGTAGTCTATCATTTGTCTATTGCCCTGTTAGAAAATGAAAGCCAGTATCTGATTGGTGGCTATGGGCATCATCATCAATTCTCTGCTTTAGAAGCTTTAGTAAACTTACCCCTGTTTATACAGAGACATTCATCCAGAGGTATTTCCAGTATCAATACACAGCCCTTCAGCTCTTTGGATTTAATTAAAAATTGTTGCAATATTTATACCATATGAAACACATGTTTATGGTGCTATACACTTCTTATTTGTGTGGATTTTATTCTGCTTGTGTTCTTTTTTATTTTTAGATTGTTTGTGATAATAAATATATTTATTATATATTCTCACACAGATCTTAATTATTAGTGGGCATTGAGCATCATACAGACTTGTATACAAACTGAATTGTTTGTGCACAAGTTCAATGGTGGTGGGTCTGAGCATGCGCATGACCCATTGTGTCCACTTGCATGATGGGTCCAACGCTTCCAGGCAACAAACCAGCGGGACCTATCTGTATTTGTGCCTTCATGCCTCCGAATGACGTGCTATTTTAGAACTCTAGACACAATGGGGTTGATTCAGATGTGGTTGTTGTAATTATTGTTGCTGCTTCCTTGAAAGAAGCAGGAATGCTTAGAGCACATACTGTATGGTAATTCCAGGAAACATCTGTTATAAGTAGACGCCTCCTGCATGCATGTGTGATCTTCAGAACACCTGTAACACTATCAGCTGGGTGAGTAACCCAGGAAGTGTTGGTGTCGGGACAATGTTCCTGGAATCTGGGGCATGACGCTACATGTTCTGCGAGTGTCAGGGCTAATGTCTGCATCTTCCAACACAGACTTACTGTCCTCAACCATGTGAGTAATCTGAGGGTTACTAAAATGGCTGATGTTTTAGCATAGAATCCAATTCTGCATCCTCGAATCACAGACGCTTGAATTATACCCCTTTTAGACTGCCAGCTATGAACACGGGTTATTGGCACATGAGCATGCATAACCCGTGTTCATGTGTGGTCTGAAAGGTGCCAGGGGAAAAATTCTGGACCCGGTATTTCAACCCTGGTAGCAAGAAGAGTTGAACTCGTGTTCAGCTTGGCTCGCTGTGTGGTGTGAACAGGAGCTGGGTCGATGCAACCTGCTTCCCATTCACTGTTTGTGTACGGGAGACGCTTGGAGCTCATGTGATCTCCAAGAGCCGCCCCCGCTGCATCCCCATTGCTGACGGTTGCAGACAGTGGCGGCGGGGCGCCTGAGGCAGGTCGCACCCTGGGAGCTACCATGTCAAGCTCCAGGGAATGACCCGCCTCAGGTGGTGTGAAAGCAGTATTAGGCATCTACTTCCACAAGACACCTCCTGCAGCATTAGAATACTGTATTTACACACAGCAGCTGCATTCAAAGACGCAGTATTGTAATTTATACAATAAAATAAAAATATTATTTAAAATAAATGCTTTTACTATATTTCGTTAATGCTTGCCCACTGTACCAGCTATCTAGGCATAACTGCCATACTGTAAGGCAAAGGTACACAAAACACAATATGGACCCATGCATACTTTTATATTACGCATGAGCAGATTGAAAATTGAACATTAACCTCAGTGTGTCTGCAAAATGTCATATATTTGTTTCCAAGCATCGAGCATCAAATACGATTAGGAACATCAATTGAAATGTAATCTGACATTATAAAAAAAATATATAAGATGCAATATGAGTCTCTTAAAAGTAATTACATTTTTTATCTCGCAGACACCTGCTCATTATACATTTAATGTTTCATCAAGTGTGTTTTAAATCCAAAAATAACTAGTAATGTTTGTTTGTGTTATTTTATTTAGATGTGTTTTCCTGGGTACAGCATGGGAAGCATAATGTTTATGTTAAATTTAAATGTTATGCTTGGCATACAGGCTACAATTATCTGGCTGACCCGCCCCATATCAGTGGATGGCCAGATAATTGCAGCATGTATGTGGCTAACCAATCTGC